>NC_142345.1:17953500-18121500 GCF_054954075.1 Amborella trichopoda | reverse complement strand
TGAAGCCACATCAGCTCGTCATGGGGCTAAACACGGCTTCGGGTATTATCTTCTTGAGACAATGAAACCATACAACAAAGACAGCCAGGAGAGAAAAAGAATCATTTTATTAATGAGTGCAAAATTTTTACAAAATGTTGGCAAAAGGAAAGGCATATTAAAAAACAATCAATTATCCTATTGATCTCTGCCCTGTATGTTGTGGGAGAAGTTTCGGTGCTCTAGATACACTCCTTTGGTTCGGCCACCATATGGGTCTCCTCCTCCATCGTCATAGTTCGGACAAATCTATAACCAGAGAAGCCTCCATGGCCCTCCTCTGGATCATCTCCGTCTCAAGACCAGCGAATTCCTGCCTTAATATTCTCATCTCATCCCTTATCTCGATTATCCTCTGATAGCTTCCTTGCTCCTCCCTCTTGAGATCCTACTGACGGCCAGTCATAGTGCCCATCTTCTCAGTGCAAGAATCTATCTTCTCATGACGACGCAAGATTGACTCTTCTAATGAGGCTACCCTTCTGATTTCCACCTCATGATGTAGTATTCCTGACTATCAGCTCTCCAACTCATTTACGGTGATATCAAAATGAGAAAAGACTTCTGGTGCACTCCCAATCATGTCGGTCGCAGCGAATTCCCTCAGTTTAGCCAAAGCCTCGCCTGAATCATTGAAAGGCAGCTCCCTTAAGCTCTGAAGGCCTGCTTGAAGCATGTCTGCAACCATACTAGAAACCTTGCTAAAGATGGGCCTAGATGATGTTGTTGGGATTATTACAAATTAAGAGACTTCGGCTGCAAGGATCAGGCTGGTTGAAAAAATAGTCATCTGAGCCACTAGCTCCTCTAGAACAATGACAAAGTCTAGAGTTTCTTGCATCTCAGACACAGAAGCAACCCCTGTCTCAACTTGCCTGGGTTCTTCAACACCAGTCTTGTCGCCTTGACCCTCGTTGATGGGGGCCTCCACTTCTATCTCAGCAGGCTCTAAAGAAACTTGTTCCCCTTGCTCTTCACCCTCCTGAATTGCCACTTTCGCAGTGGCAAGTTTAGGAACATCCATTCGCCTTGACCCTCGCCTATGGGGACCTCTACTTCTTTAATCACAGGTTCTGGAGAAACTTGTTCCCTTTGCTCCTCGCCCTCCTGAACTGCCACTTCAGCATTGGCATGTTCAGGAAATTCCTCTTCCCTATTGCCTTCACCAACCATCGTTTCATCCATCTGTCCTATGCGCTCAATGGCTAAGACGTCCACCACAAAAAATCTCAACTCCCTCATCTCCATGATCTATGCCCTCGGGAGCTGCAACCTCTTGGTATCCCAGGAGCATCATTAACTATGGGCCCTTCTTCTTGGGTCATAACCCTTGCCTCAGTCGGGGCACTCAACTTTTGAGGCACGGAGGCCACATCAACATCGGAGCCCCTTCCTGGAGCTATTCTTTCGGGGCCTTTAGCCTCGTCAGTCTCCCTCTGAGCTAGCTCGGACTCAAGAAGTGCCCTCAAACGTTGAGCCGCTTTCCCAAGATCCGGAGTCACTTCTCGGTCAGAAGCAATAATAATGCGCTCAGAAGGGCCAAAGTTGTTTACTTCAGTCTCTGAAGAAGAAGAAAATAATTCAGGAGAGACAGAAGATGGCAGAAAAAGCGCAGAAGGTGATAATAGGGGAGTTGCCAAAAGATCAGAGGAGGAAGAGCTACCTCCTGGTTCTGAGATCATAGGAAGTTCGGCACCCCCACATTTTCGAGTACGCCACTAATGGGAGACGGTGCATGAGTGTCGACAGCGGTCGAGCGTTTCCTTTTCTTCCCCCCTGCAGAAGAAGGAGTGGTCGCTTCAGAACTCCCTCCCTGAGAAGGACCCTCACTCAATTTACTGTGGGGACCACTCCCGATCAGTGCTTTCCAATCCTAAATGGGATGCCTCTCGTAACCTGGGACCCTATGAAACTAAGATTATCAAAGATGCTCCTAGTCCTCGCCTTCATCACAAGAAAGTCCGGCGAGGATTCATCAACTATTATCTCGCACAAAAACCCTAAGGCTTTCCAGTTAAAGGGATATTCTAAGACAAACATTGCGTCAAGAGTAGGGGTATCCACCTGTCTCCTCTGCCTAGTATCTTGGCTCCAGTTACCGTTCTCCCCTTTCCAAGGGTGATCAACCTTCCAATATCCTTTGCTGGTTATCCTTCACCAGTTTGCATAAGCCTCAGTCATTCAGACCCTCAAACACATACTTGTTGATTTCTGTCATTTCGAGACTTGTGGACCAAGCAGTTCGTATATGTTCCAGTGACCAGCACTTGTGGAGAGTCTCAAGCTCTTCCGCTTTCCCTGTGTTCACTTTGCCCCTACGCTTTTCGAAAAACACTGAGATGGGGCAACTCCGATCAAGCACGTGCTGACGGGAGAAGCAATGAGGGAAAGACCCCTTTAGTTTGGCATTGTGTGGAATACGATAAGGTAGAACTCCTCCTCTGATGCTCAGGATGAACATGAGTTCCCTAATGGTCATTGGAGCGCCATCTAGCTCCTTTCCCAATTAATCGATGAAAGCACAATCGGTGAAGATCCCAATCGAGAATGGGTCTCGCTGCATGTTTAAGGAGTCATTCCCAAATAAACTTCGATCTCCCCTTGGGGTATGGAAGATAGCCTTGTGGTTGGAAATTCTCATCAAGAAGGGCCACAGTTTACCTCCTGAGACCTGGTGCCTAACATAGGTGTCAGGGAAATATGCCCCTAGCCACCTGTACACGTAATGGATGGGGAATGGAGTTTTAAAATCCCTAGGAAATTCCTCTCCTCCTACAATGTCATTCCTTCCCTCTTTTCCTTTGTAGGCATTTCCAGAGGAGATGGCCCCTAAGCCATGATAAATATTACAGAAAACTGGCTGAGCAAGGGCATACTCATGCCCTCTTGCCATGTCGCAAGCCGCATACAATACGCTTGGACGAATGTCCTCTGCTCATCTAGGGAGCACGAATTTGCACAAAAATAAGGCCAAATATGTAGCCAAAGGGACGTAGTCATCAGTGGTCTCTGATTGATATACGGGAGGCGTCCCCTTCACAACTTCCTTCCCTTTCCCTTTCAGAGTACCCCGACCGCCTTTCGGGATAGTCCCCATAAAAGAATTTCACCCTTTCGGTGAAGGTCACTAGACAGTTCCTAGACTTGGCAGCGATCAATTGGTAAGCCTCAAAAATCTTTTGAAGACTAGCGGGCGGCTCTTCATCCCCCAAGCTAGCACCACAAAAAATGACTGAGTTCTGGGGCACGAACTCATCATACATGGCCCCGATTATTAGAATGCCCCCAATAAAATGAAGATCTAGCAAAATGATTCCTGCTTCCCCATGCCCAAGAAGCCAGGTATTGCTAACATGGATCCATGTCTCTAGTAATACCTTCACAGTATTGGAGCACCGATCATAGTAGCTGCCTGAACACTGGACATCTGCCAATAGATAAGCACATTTAAGAGTGCTTCTATACAACACCAACACCTTGGCGATCCAGGAAGAGTATCCCTTCAAGTATTGGTGCTCCCCTTGAATTCGGAGGCCTTTTGCTGACCACATTGGTAGCCCCTTAGCCTATACCATTTGATTCCCTAGGGTGGGGAAGTTCTCCCCAGAGGCTATGTTCTTATGCATGCAATGAAGCAGTGCCATCCCTTCTTCAATACTGACATTTATGTCAATACCCTCGTTAACTTCAAAACGAACGGAGTCGGTAATGAAGGTGATACTGAGAGGCCACTCTGACCAGCATACTGGCTTAGTCAGCCAAATGGGCTCGCCCCTTGATAGAGCATCACCGATGAAATCCTAGGTGCCGACCTCTCCCTCTCTTAGAAGCTTCTTTATGTCATGAATTAGGTAAGAAAGACTAGCCATGATAAAAGGGCTCAACGATTCAAGTCAAAAATTGCTAAGACACTAGATCAGCGTTGGTCGGGCACTCAAACCTTGACATCGATGCGTTTCCCAATGCCTAGCACTGGCTGCGTTTGCCAATGCCTAGCGTCGGCTGGGTCTCACAACACTTAGCGCTGGCTGTGTCTGCCAACCCTTAACGTCGGCAGATTCTTCCAACACCTAACAACAGCTGTGTTTGATAACACTTAGCACCGGTTGTGTCTGCTAACCCTTAGCATCGATCGAGTCTTCCAACACTTAGCACTGGTTATGTTTTTTAATACCTAGGTCCGACTGCATTTGCCAATGCCTAGCACCATTTGTGGTTGCCAACATCTAGCGCCGGCTATGTTCAGCCTTGAGGTTTTGATGGACCTTGTGCCAAAACTGCAATCTAGCTCGAGGCTAGTCAGCTCTTCTTGCACAGGAGAGAGTTGTCTCCATCAGGTGTGGTAATGGAAGAGGGCCAGGAACTGGAGTCATCTTGAGCTAGGGAGGATAAAGGACTCGATCTTCCATCAGATCAATGCCTTGAGCTCTCTTATGAGCTCTAGAGACATGCCCAAAGTGACGGGGCTGGTTCAAGATGGTACTCTTGCGAAAAACCTTCAAGTGTCAAGGCTGAAGGTGCTTGCTTGATGAAGGAGGAGTGGGCAGGAGTAGGATTGAGTCATGAGAAGGCTGGAGTCTAAGGTGAGGGGACGTCTGTGATGGCGACGTGTGTGCGCCCCTTGAAGAAGGATTACGGGAGACCTTGGGGTCAGCCCAAGCTCGTGCAATTGATCTGGCCTTAGGAGGCTATGAACTACGAACAGGTGTCAGTAAGAGAATAGGTGTTGGCCTGCCCCTTAAAAAGTGCACTTGTGTGGGCTGAATAGGAAGACAAGGAGGTCATCTCTTGTGTACTCGGGTTGATGTAATGATGGCATTACCCCGAGCAGTGAGATTCATGTGATAAGCGTGTGCAAGACCTGACCTTAGAAGGTCTGACTCGAGGTAGCACAAGGGTTGCCCCGAAATGTGGCTCAAGTGGGTGACCCACGAGCCTTGTGGTGTGTGTGAGGGATAGAGACCAATGTTGTAGAAATGTGGGGGGTAGCCTTATGGTGACCCACAGAAGCAATGGCAACTTGTTTGCCTTTTGCAAAAAGGGACTGGGCTGCCTTCCGGTTTACCTCAAGAACACGATCGGCAAGTGACTTGCTGATGGCTGGGTGCATATTGTGTGGGGCAACAAAAGTGTTGCTGATGCAAGGCACCTTGGTGGAGTTTCCACTAAAGCGAGGAGATGGGGAGTGAGGGACCTTTAAGTCTCGCCTCACACCGGTCCAGGTTAAGACCTGGGAGCTAGACAAGGGGTCTTTGCTCAAGGGGATGGTTGGGAACGAAGTTGAAGGAACTTGTTCCTTAGGGACACTCTCGAATGCGGGGATAAGAAAATCTCCGATCCAAATAAATGGGTTAAAAAACCCACAAGCCATAAATAAATTGTGAAAAGATAATGAAGGCAGATAATAAAAGAAGAAACTAGCCAAACAAGAACGATCTGATTAAGGGGTAGTAAGTCCCCAGTGGAGTCGCCAAGCTGGTTAGGTGTGTCTATCTCACCCTTCGGATCCTTTAAGGATTTGGCGGCACATGTCTTGGGTTTCGGGGAAAGACCTAAGATGTTTTTGAGATCGCTCTCGGGAACGTCGTTTGAGAACAGGGGCAAGTGTTACCAACCGATGAGAGAGGAATTTAGGGTGGGTTTGAGACTTACTCGAGCTGACTAGTGTGGGTGCCCACTTAAATCACAAAGAAAGGCCCCCAGTAATAAAACTGGTTCAGAGTCTCCTCCCTTAGCTTGTATTCTTCTGTTTTCTGCAATCATACACATATGGCAAATGTTATATGACAGGTGGGACATACCTCACCCTTTTCCTCTTTGATGAACGTACACGAGCATGCGCATCCAAAAAAAAGAAGAGAAAAATAAGTGAAGAAAGACGAGGAGAGAAGATTTCAACTGAGCAGGAGGATCAGAGCGATGACTAAGCTGGTGAATAATTAGCCTGACGTGGTAGAAAAACAGGCTCAATAACTAAGACTGGCTTACAAGATTACTACTAGATGTCATTACCAGCACCGACTAGCTAGGCACAATGGTTAGTTTGTCATGACAATAAAGCGGGCCAAGTAATCCTGACACAACAACATTACGGCTAAATGACAGGACTACCATGAGAGGCTAACCTCAATCCCACTTAGTTGAATGAAAGAATAACAGAATGATGGTTATGAGGAAAGAATAAGAAATGAAATAAGAGAAGAGGGGAACATAAGGAAGGAGGGAGAAAAAAGGAAGAGAAGAGTACGAAAGGTGAGAGAATAAAAGAGAGAGAGGGGAGAAAGACACAGTTGGTGTTGGCATTACTGACTGTGTTAGAAGGAAGAGAGAGAAAACATAGTCGGCACTAGGCTCCGTTGATTGTATTATACAGAGGAGAAGAGAGAGAAGATGTAGTCGACACTAGGCTTCACCAACTACGGCAGCCGAAGAGAGAGAAAATACAGTCAGTGCTAGGCTTTGCCGACTGTGTCATAAGAAAAGAGAGAAGATACAGTCGACACTAGGCTTTGCCGACTATGTCAGAAGAGAAGAAAGGGAGAGACTCAGTTGGCGCTGAGCTTATGCTAGTAATGATGGATAAGAAGCAAGAGAGAGAGATCGACTCGACGCTAGGCTTCACAGACTGTGACAGAAGAGAAGAAAGAGAGAAACCCAGCCAGCACTAGGCTTACGCCGGTTGTGATGAAAGAAAAGGAAGAGAGAAAAATCGAACCGGTGCTAGGCCTCACAGACTGTTACAAAAGAGAGAGAGAAAAATCGAGTCGAAGCTAAGCTTCGCTTATTGTGATAGAAAAGGAGAGAGAAATCCAGCTGGTGTGAGGCTTCACCGACTGCAACAAAAGAGGAGAGAGAGAAATTCAACTGGCATTAGGCTTCATCGACGGTAATAAAAGAGAAGGAGAGAGAAATTCAGCTGACGCTAGGCTTCACCGACTGTAACAGAAGAGGAGAGAGAGAAATCTAGCAGGCGCTAGGCTTCACCGATTGCAACAGACAAAGAACGGAGGGAGATAGAGATGAGAAGAAGAAATAAAAAGAGATAGAGATGAGAAGAAGAGAGAGAAAGAGATAAAGATGAGAAAGAGGGGAGAGAAAGAGAGATAAAGATAAGAAAGAGAGGAGGAGAGAGAAAGAGATAGAGACGAGAAGAAGAGAAAGAAAGAGATAACGATAAGAAAGGGGAGGGAAAGAGATAGAGACGAGAAAAAGGGAAGGATAGAGAAAGAGGGAAGGAGAGAGAAAGTTACTTGCATGAAGGGTAATAGCCCCCGTCTTCTCTCTCCTCTCTCTCTCTCCAAGATGTACCCACAAGCTTAAAAAAAATTTAGAATTTTAATGATTGATCCAAATGAATCTATCCTTTGTACAATGAGGCATTGCTTGTTTATATAGAATTGGGCTAAAACGTGGGTGTACGCCAAAAAACTACCTAGAATTGAAGATAATTGTAATTTAATTAAATTTAAAGAAATTCTAGCAATGGGTGCAAAAGGATTGTTTTGCCCCTACTTAACAATGTGTTGATTTCCAGAACAGTCCTTGTTGCTGCCAGAGAACTTGTGTGATCTTCCGTGGTTGACCAGGAGTCGTTCTGATGCCCGTTTGATCGAAATATTATTGTTTTCTTATAGGGCTCGTCATGACGATCATTTTGATACTAACTTCGAGCCATGAATCATGTTTTTGGGCTATGATTATGAGACTTGAATTTTGGATGAATCTTAAAAACTTCGGATCGATTGTGTGCTCGTTCCTTGATGTTTCTTCATGACTTCTTCATTGAATCGCACTGAGCATGCCCTCACATGTTGCAACAAACGTAGCTTGATTTCATGTTCATATGAAGATTTTGTCGTCTTGATTTTTTGACCGAAATCTTGAAATCTAAAGGCCGAAATTTACAGCAGCTTTGACGCCTTTGTGTGTGAAATCCAACTGTTCATCGTATGCGAGGTTCAGACCAGAGATAGCCTCGGACCTCACGCGCATAATGCAATTGGTTTCATGCCGATCGAGTATGCGAGCGTTGTAATTTGGCTGCTCGAACGAGGCATGCTACTTCTGAATTTTTTGCAACTTCCTTCATGGATCAACGACTTTCATTTAGTTTTTCTCTCTGCTTGAGTGTCGTCATGAGGCGTACCACATATTGAATTGCTCGTCTTGATGAGATGAACATACTCACCAAATTTAGGAGCGATCCAACTTAGAACGAGTAAGATACATGCCCCAAATGTGACTGCCCGTGATTGTAAAAACAACCACCTTTAATGGTGTTTTGATGCAGTGAGGCCCCACAGGAATAGTGTGCGGCCTACCCCTTTTCTGTATTTCACCCATAACTTTGTCTTATAGTGCCCAATTAAACTGAAACTTGACCCATAAGGGTTTTCAACCATGCCTAATCTAATGACAGTGGTCCGATAGTTGTTTGAAGTACTAAAAGCATGGCTCTAGTTACGGGGTCCATTTCAGAGTGCTAGAGACCAATTTCGCTGAAATTGTTACTTTGTGTTCACTGCCTTAGACATGTCTGATCGTGACAAAACATGGCAGGTGCTCTTTTGAAGTGCTGATGAAGATCTTGACCTATTCTGGGGCCATTCTAAGACTGTCAAGAATTTTCACTGTTTTGTAGGCTTTATTGACCTGCTTCCCATTAGGGACCAAGGTGCTGAAAAATACGTTCAAACACAAAAGAAGTCTTAGGGATGTAAGAAGAGATAGCAAAATAAAAGCAGTAACATGCTGGTTGGGTGCCTCGATCTTGCCCAGGGTATCGATGTGAAGACCCCAGTTTTGGGATCGTGACGCGTGGTGGCCCAGGTCTTAAGATCACTCTCTCAGAAACCGCGACGTGCGTAGGGGATACGCGCGCGCTGTGCAGGTAGGGTACCAACTAGTGAGAGAGAAATTAAGGTCGTGAGGTAAGACTTACCTCACAATGAGGGCGTGACACGCTCGGTCTACTCGTATGGGCACCCTCTTAGATCACGAAGAAAGCCTCTAAGCTGAGGTTGGTTAGGACTTGAGTCCCTTAACCTCCTTTCTTCCTTCCTGCATCCACACACACACATGAGATGTCAAGACATGTGGGTCAGAGGACCCCAAGTTGTCATCAGGTGAGTAGACACACACGTGCATACAAAAAAAAAAAAGGGGGGTGGTGTCATAGAGTTCGTGTCAATTAGAAGACCTGGTGATGTCTTCTCAATAAAGGACTCATGGTATATGCCTTATTTTTCTTTAAGGGGGAGAGGGAAAAGAGAGACCGGAGCAAGAGAAGAGGAAAGAGAGAGAGAGAGAGTATAAGAAGAGAGGAAGAAGGAGAGAGAGAAGAGAGGAGAGATTGAAACATAAAAAAAGAATAGAGAAGAGAGAGGAAAGAAGATGGAGAAAGGAGAAATGAGAGAGAAGAGGAGGGCTAGAAGAAGGGGATGGACAGAGAGATGATGGCAGAATCCACCACTTAGTGAAGAGAGAGAAGATAGAAGAAAGAGAAAGAGAAGTGAGATAAGAAGGGGCTAAAAGAAAGAGAGAGGGTGAGACAGCAGCTGAGGCCGCAACTCTAGGAGGAGAGAGGATTGAAGAGAGAAAAAGAGAGGAGTGAGAAGGAAGAAGGGGATATGGGAAAGATAAAGAGTGAGATGACGGCTCAGGCTGCCACTCAAAGAAGAGAGAAAGAGAGAAGTGAGAGAGAAGAAGGGGCTTCAAGAAAGAGTGAGAGCGAGATAGCAGTTGAGGCCGCCATTCGGAGAGGAGAGGGGAGATAGAAGAAAGAAAGAAAGAAGTGAGAGAGAAGAAAGGGATTGAAGGAAGGGAGAGGGCAAGATGGCAGCTGGGGTCATCACTCAGAAAGGAGAGAGAAGATAGAAGAAAGAAAGAGAGAAGTGAGAGAGAAGAAGGGGCTTGAAGGAAGGGAGAGGGCGAGACGGCGGTTGGAATCGCCACTCTGAAGGAAGTGAGAAGATAAAGAAAGAAAGAGAGAAGTGAGAGAGAAGAAAAATCGAGACGGTAGCTGGGGCTGTCACTCAGAGTGGAGAGAGAAGATAGAAGAAAGAAAGAGAGAAATGAGAGAGGGATGAAGAGAGATAGGGAGAGAAGAAAGAGAGAGAAGAAGAATGATCTAAAAAAGGAAGAGAGAAGAAGAGAGAGAAGGAGAGAGAAAGAAGAGAGAGAAAGGAAGAGGGATAGGGAGAGAAGGAGAGACAAGGAGAGAGAAGAAGAAGAGGAAGAGAGAGAAGAAGAAAGATCTAAAAAAGGGAGATAGAATAAGAGAGAGAAAGGAAGACAGATAGAGAGAGAAGAATAAAGAAGGAGAGGAAGGAAGAGAGAGAAAGGGAGGAGGGAGGAGAGAGAAAAGAGAGAAGAGAGAGAGGAGGGAGAAAGAAAGGAAGCAGAGAGAAAGAAAGAAAGAAGAGAGGTGGGGCCGACGGCCTGATCCCGTTGCACAAGTGGGGAGGGTGAAGGTCTACCTAAGGTTCTCGGCTCGGCGGCTGAAACCATGGGTAGTGATCAGTTATAAAAAATATTCTCTCTCCCATCTCTTTAAGGAAGGGGTAAGCAAAATTTCGATCAACAGCAAGAACTAAACATAAGTAAAAAAAAAAGGCAATTACAAGGATAATTAAAGGATGTCAAAAGGATCAAGAGATCCATGAGTTATTGCATGCTGAGTATATATAGGCAACCACTAGAACATGGGTGGATGCTCAAAAACTAACCTAATCACTGAAAAATATATATTTTTTGAATTAAATAAGGGCTAAAATTATGGGAAAAATGACGATTTTGTCTCCCTTGCCTACAATCCTGCTATTTCCAAAACAATTCTTCCATAATCATGAACATTCTTGTGATTTCACGTGGCTGGTATGGGGTCTTTCTGGCCCTCTTCTGGCAAAAATAACATTGTAAACTTGATAAGCTTGGTGAGGTGATCATTTTGGTATAGACTTTGAGCCATGGATCGAGGTTTTGAGCTGTGGACTTGAGGCGGCAAAGATGTGAGAAACTTACAATCCTAGATTTAAGATTATGCTCATTTCTCAAAGGTTTTCCCTTGATTTCTTTGCTATAGAATGATGAACAAGACGTCATAATCGTTTGGCAACAAGAACGGCTCGATTTGATGCCCAAATGATCACCTTATCAATTGGGGAATTTTGGCTGGAATTGGGATTCTGATGGCCAGAAAATGCCTCTTCTTTGTCTTTGAAATGCAACCGATCCAACCATTCATAATACGCAATGTTTGGCTTGAACGAAGCCCTTGACCTCATGATCGCAGTGCATCCATTTTCAAGCCGATTGGTTATGCAAGCGGTATGATATGGTCATTTGATCAAAGGGACCTTCTTCTTGAAAAATCTGTAACTTATGCTTTTCCAAAGGAGATATTCTCTCTTCGATTTCTCTCAGCTCGGGCCATGCCATTGGGCATATCATAAATCAAAATGATCGGGCTGATAAGAAGAACATCGTTCCAAAATTTGGTCTTGTTTTGACCCGGGATGAAGGACACATGGTCATTGAAAGTTAGCCCCGAAATTGGATAGCATAGTTCCCATAAATGGAAATTGGTTCACAGAGGGTACACCAGAATTGTGTGCGACGTACCTATTTTTTCTAAGTTGGTCTCATAATGCTCCATAAACGTTTGAATGAGCCGAAATTTGGTATTCAAGGGTTTTCGAACATCCTGAATCCATTGAAAGTGTTCTGGTGGTGATTTGAAGCTCCAGTGATTGTGTTGTGGTTATAGGGTCTTCTTTCAGCATGCTAGAGGCAAAATTCTGAAAATGGTTTTTGCATTTGGCCCACCTTAACTTCGTTAGATCGCGGCAAAACTTGGCATGGACCCTTAGGGAATCAAGAACCATGCTTTAAGGAATTATTGGACTATTTTAAGGCTTTTATGATTTCCACTCCAGATCAGGGCTTATTCTACTATTGCTTCCTCTTATTCGCATCGGGGATTACAAGTGTCGAAAAATACCCTTCATCAGCTTGGGCCACCGAATGTTGTGCTTTGAGAGAAGCGAGAAGGGTAACATTCTAAATCAAAACTGGTCCTTCGACATTAGGTTTTATTCTTGGCCACCTAATCGACACGATTGACGAAGGGATAATCGTGCGAAGCTGTTTTCTAGAGGGGTGACTAGGGCGCTCTGACAGTTGGGGGCCTTATTTAAGGGCTTGTAGACCCATAATTGTCGAGGCCTTTGGAGGAGAAGAGACTTTGGAACTAATGGTGGGGGGGCTACTTAAGGGCTTGGGGTCCCACTTCAAGATCTCATGTTTTTTGTTTTAACAATTGTGGGCCTTGCTTAAGGGCTTGTAGACCCAGTTAGTCAAAATCTGGGTTTGTCCGGTAATCGAGGCCTCGCCTAAGGGCTTTCTTCCCAATCAGTCAGATTTTTGTTTATATCGTATGGTGGAGATTCATTAATTAGGTCGATCTCGCCCTCTGGATCTGGATGATCAGGCGGCACGCGTCTTGGGTTTTAAGGGAGCCTGGGACTTGAGATTGCTCTCTCGGGAACCTTGCTAAAAAACAAGGGCAGGGAGACCAACCGATGAGAAAGGAATTTAAGGTGGGTTCGAGACTTACTCAGGCAGGCTCGCGTGGGTGCCCTCTTAAATCACGAAGAAAGCCCCCTAGTCGTAAAACTAGTTCGGAATCGTCTCCCTTGGCATGTATTCTCCTGTTTCGACAATCACACACATATGGTAAATGTTACAAGACAAGTGGGTCAAGGGACCCCACCCTGCCTTTAGGGAACGTACATAGGCATGCACATTCAAAAAGAGAAAGAGAAGAAATATTGGGGTTAGAAGAATTTGACCAGACAGTGAGACCGACACAAAGACTAAGCTAGTAAGTAATTGACCCAACGTGCCAATAAAAAGGGCTCGGTAACTCAGATCGACTCAACAGAATTACTACTAGATGACAGTAGCAATACCGACTAGTTAGACACAATGGCTAGTCTGTCATTACGATAAAGTGGGCATGGTAACTCTGACCGGCACAACGACATTACGGCTAAATGACAATACTACCATGGAAGGTTAGTCTCGACCCCTCTTTATCAAAAGAAAGAATAAAAGGAAGAATAGAGGTCAGAGAGAGAGAGAGAGAGAAAAAAAAGGATTAAGAGAAGAAGAAGAGAATAGAAAGAAGGGGAGAAAGAGAAGGAAAGGATAAGAAGATGTGAGAGAGGGTAAAGGGCAAAGAAAAGGTAAAGACAGACACAGGCGGTAATGAGAGAAGGAGGGAGAAAACTCAGACGACGTTGTGTCCCCGCCGATTGTGACGAGTAGGGAGAAGAAAGAAAAGACACAGGCGACAATGCGCTTCCTCTGATTGTGACAGAAGGAAGGGGAGAGAAGACAAGGTGGTGCTAAGCCTTCGCTTACCATGCTAGAAGAAGAAGAAAGAGAAGACATAAATGGCGTCGAGCCTTCGCCGGCTGTGGTGGAAGAAGAGGAAAGAGAAGAAACATGCAGCATTAAGCCTTCGTCGGCTATGGAGGAAGAAGAAGGGAAAGAAGACAGAGCATAGACAACAATGGACTTCATTGTCAGGGACACAAGAGAGGCGAAAGAGAAAACACAAATGGCAATGGACTTCACCATTTGGGACACAGGAGATGCGATAGAGTTTTGACAGAGGCCCGGCTCGCCATCCAAGTTAAAGGCCCGATTCATTGTTTGTGCCTCAAAAACAGGAAAACATCACACCCGACAAGAGGTCCACCATGGTTGAATAGAGAAAAGAAAGAAGAGCAGGGAAAGAGAGACGTGATAGACCAGAGGAAGAAGAGAGAGAAAGAGATAAAGATAAAAGCATGAAAGAGAAAGGGAGAGATGAGAGAGAAAAGAAGAGAGAGAAAGAGATAAAGATGAATGTAAAAAAGAGAAAGGGAGAGACGAGAGAAAAGAAGAGAGAGAAAGACAGATAAAGATGAGAGAGAATAGAGGAGAGAGAAAATTACCTTACGGAAGGGTACCGACCCTTTTATTCTCTCTCCTCTCTCTCTCTAAGATACACCCACAAACTTAAGCAAGAATTGAAATCTTTATTGAATGATCAAAGAATGAACCAAAGGTCCTTTACAATTAGGCTTTACATGTTTATATAGAATTCTGCCCAAAACATGGGTGGATGCCCTAAAACTACCTAAATTGATGACAATTACAATTTAATTTAATAAAAAAAATTAAGAAAATAGGGTGAAAAATGACTGTTTTTCCCTTATCAAATAATGGATGGAATTCCAAAACAGTCCCTACTGCTGCTCAAGAACTTACGTGATCTTCCATGATTGATCCGGGGTTACTCTGAAGCCTGTTTGATAGAAATATGATTGTTTTCTTATAGGGCTTCGCGTGGAGAATAATTTGATACCAACTTCGAGCCATGAATCATTTTTTAAGACCACGATCATGAGACGTGAAATTTGCATGAATCTTGAAAACTTCAAATCGATAGTGTGCTCATTCCTTGGTTATTTTTCGTGATTTTTTCACTCTAATGCACTGAGCATGCCGTCATGATCACGTGGCAATAAATGGGACGCAATTTAGAGCCCGAACGAAGATTTCACAATTTTTGGGTTTTGACTGGAATGTAGATTCCGACGGTCAAAATTTACAGTCACTTTGTCACCTTTGTGCGTAAAATCCAACCATTCATCATGTATGATGTTTGGACCAACAGTAGCTCTAGGCCTTATGCCCACGATGGAATTGGTTTTGCATCGATTCGATCCGTGAGCACCGTGATTTGGCCTCTTGAGGGAGGCATGTCGATGTTGAATTTTCAGAAACTTCTTCACAGATCAACAACTTCTCTCTAGCTTATCTCCCTACTCGGGTGTCGTCATGGGGCGTACCACATATTGAAAGAGTCGTCTTGATGAGACGAAGATGCTCACAAAATTTGAGTGTGATCTGACTTGGGATAGATGAGATATAGGCCCCAAAGTCACTGACTTTGACTATGAAAATGGTCACATTTAATGGTGTTTTGGTGCAGGGTGGCCACACAAGAATAGTGTGAGTTCTCGATTAAGCCGAAAATTGACCCATAGGGATTTTTGACCTTGTCAAATCTAATGGTAGTGGTCCCACAACAATTTGATCCACCAAAAATATAGTTTCAGTTATAGGGTCCGTTTCAGGGTGCTAGAGGTAAATTTTTTGAATATGTTTCTTTGTGTTCACTGCCTTAGACATGTCGGATTGTGACGAAACTAGACAGCTGTCCTTTTGGAGTACTTATAAAGATCGTGACTAGTTTTGGGGCTCTTTTGAGACTATCGAGAATCCTGCTATTTTGTCAGACTTTATTGATCGACTTCCTCTTTATTCCGCATCAAGGACCAAGGTGCTGAAAAATGTGTTCAAACATCCATGTCTGAGGTAATGCCTTCTAGTGGAGATCCACATCTGAGGTTATGCTTTAGATAGATAGCCAAGGAGCCCTTGGTGGGCGTGTGAGCAGCTACACCAGGTTATGCTTTGGATTTGCTTTGACAAGCAGGGTACCTCTTTGGGCCCCATCCTGCCGGGTCCAATCGGGGGCGCGTTGTTGGCCTGTCCCAAAAGTTTATGCCTGTCGACTAGGGACGGGTTTTCGAGGTGACCTCTTTGGGGTGTGAACCCTAGTATCAACTGCACCTAATCAGGGGTGTCTGGTGGGCGGCCTAAAATGTCTAGACTGAAACAACAACTGGGGACCCTGAGGAGGCTTCACCATGAAAGTCGGTGGAGGGTGTTGACCTGCTTTAACAGTCATCTGCCTTTGGGAGCATCTTTGGTATGTCAACGTGACCTTTTGTTTTTTGTTGGCTTTTTGGAAATGGGATCCTTTCGCATGGAACCCTAACTTGTTGTCGTAATAATTTTTCTAACTTCTAGGTTATTTCATGAATGGACTAAGGCTGTTGGAGTTTTCCTTCAAGCTCTTTTTGGGTCTCGATAGTAAGGATTTTTCTTGGAGTGCTGACTAAAGCCGCCTATGGAGGTGAGCACTGCACATCCTGCTTATTGGTTTAGATTTCCATGCAGGTTTTCACGTGGACAAGGGGAAGCGGCATCGTGAAGATAGTTTTTACCAACCTCCTTTTTATTGAGCTCTTTTACCCATGACTGCATGGTTAGGTCCACCCTTTTTCCATTTTTACTCATGGGGCCCTTTCGGGTTTTCACCGTGCTCGGTTATAAATTACGTAACACTCTTATGCATGGTTTCATGACCATGTCCGTCCGTCATTTTTACCATGGTGCCCTTTCGGGTTTTCACCATGCCCTTTTATTTTCTTTTTAGCTTTTTTACTCATGGTTTCGTGATCATATCCGCTTAGTTTATTATCCGTAAAACTGTGATTGCGGATAGGTAAAGATGAGAATGGTGGACGGTCTCATGATGCCCGTATAGTGAGCATGTGAGGGCTTGAATCACTTGTGGACTAAAAAGGGTTAGACCATGTATTGGGAGTGAGTACGTATAATGAGGGTGATGTAGTGAGGGGCGGTGTGTTCTAATGGTGGCATGACTCGATAGGGATGAGGAATGAATGTGACTCCATTGGGATAAAAGTGAGTCCACACATGAGCTGGAGGGGATGGACCCATTGGGGAATGAAGGTGGCCTAATGAGTGGTGTAGATGGTGGCATGACTCGCTGGGGATGGGGAATGAGTATGACCTCATGGGGATGAAAATGCAGGCACACACACGATGGGATTCACTAAGGGATGGGGCACAACATTTTCATGCGTGGTGAGAGGATTGATGAGGTGAAGGTGGTGCAACTCATTAGGGATGAGTCTGAGGGGTGGTGAGTGGCAGGTAGGTTCATCTCGACCTTTGCGCAAGAGTGATGTGTATGGTCGAGCTTAAGCTTAGACTCGAGGAGTTTAACTCGATTCGTTGGGGAGCAGGGCATGTGCACCAGAGGTGGCATATGGTAAAGGAGGGCTTAATCCGATCCGCTTGGTAAGGAAGTAAGCGCACACGAGAGACTCTTGTGGAGGGAAAGAGGTGTCGTGATGAGTCCGTTCGTCACAGTGAGGGGCTTGAGCCAGCTGGAGGTAGAGACTCTGTGCGCGGCGGTGTGGGAGCTACGCATGCGATGGCCAAGAGCAAGAATGCATATAAGGGATGTGTTGTGGAGAGGACAAGCGCACAACGGCTGGGGGGTGCGGTGAATTCACAAGGCGGTGTGAGTGCGCACGTGTAAGGAGCACATGCGAGTGAGTCATGCAGGCGGTAGCCTGGAGGAGATAGGCCATTGCGGCGATTGGGCATACGTACGAGTCACACTGTGAAGAAGAGGCTCGTAAGTGGCCTTGGGGAGTACCCATGTGTGCGGTGGCTAGAGACACTCACGGGGGAAGCGTATGTGCAAGAGGGATGCTTCGGGGATGGTCGATGATGGACGGGTCCTGGGCTCGGGCTTGAGCCCAGTCTGGCTCGAATTCATGGAGTTGAAGAAGGTAGCCGACGACTGAATGTGAGGTTCTGGGCTCCAGCTCAGGTTCGAGGTCCGACTCGGTCGGGCTCACTGCATGAGGATATTTACTTCACAAAACAACCTTAGCCTTTTTGTAAATGGAACGAATGAACCCATGGGCTTAGGCTATATTCGGCCATTGCGGGGGGACAAGAATGGGCAAGGTAAATTGGTGAGGGTATAAAAGGGGGAAATCCCTCATTTTACCATTTCACTTTTTTACCTTAGTCAAAATTTGAGCGTGGGGAATAGGGCATTCTCAGCAGCGATAGAGAGTGGAGAAGGCAGTAGCTGAGGATTCGACAACATACACCAGGGAATTTTGGCAGGGTGCAGGAAGGCTGCACACATGAATTCCCGTAGGGGAGAGCAGAGGGCCCGATGGTTTTGTGCCAAAGATTGAAGATTCGCAGTACAGGGAGCAAGGAACCTGAGGGTTTTAGCTGTGGCCGCTGAAGGCAAAGGTTCCGGAAGGTGCGTGTCGGCGAACCAAGAGGTTTGAGCATGGGTGTACGGAGGATTCAAAAAAAGTGTCGAAGGGAGCCAAAGGGGTTTCGATGGTGGTGCGTGTCAGGAGAGAGGGTTCCAGTAAGTGCCATAGGGAGACGGGGTTCTGATAGAGGGGCGTACTATAGGGAGAGAGGGTTACGGCAGAGGGGATTCAAGCTGGGAGCCACAGGGAGAGGGGGTTTCCACACTGTAACCAAGGTCGTATGGCCGTGCACTATAATCGAAGGGCCGCATGCGTAAAAGGAGACACGTGTGCAAACTCCAAGGCATCACACGTGATTGATTGAGGGGCATACACGTGCAGGTGTACGACACGTGTGTGAGGCGACGCAGTAGAGCACAAGGCGGCTCAAAAAGAGCGCTCGTGCGTATGTGCAACTCGTGTAAAGGGGTGAAGTGGCAAAGAGGCACACATGGCGGCTTGAACAGTCATGCCAGAGAGAGTGCTCGTACGTGCGTGGAGCAACACACGATGGTTAGAGAGGCATGCACGACGATCTAGACAGACGTGATAAAGAGCGATGACGACTTAAGGATTTTACATAAGAAGTGCACATGGCGGCTCGAGAGGGTGTCACGCATGATGGCTTGAAAGCCTTATGCAGAAGAGAGCGTACGGTAGCTTGAAAGTCTTGCACAAGGGAAAGCGTGCATGCAGGATGGTTGGGATCTGGACCGATCGAGGGTCTGGTAAGCCCCTTCCTTGATGATTTTTCTCTCTTTCCCTTGTTTTTCTTCATTTTTGAGTGAATGGGGGCTCTATCGGGGGTTCGCCTGGATAGGGTTCCGTCCCACCGTTCAGTTCCTAAGGCATCCTCCGAGGTGTCTTATCTTGCCTAAGCGCCTTTTCTGACAATAGTCCAGTCGACAGATGATGCTGAATTTTCATCAGCCCCTGTGTCTTCTTGAACTTTAGCATCTCTAACCCTGCTTTCCTTGAGTTTCTTGTAGAGAATATTCCCTTGGGGAAGAATCTTCCTAAGGATGGGGAGCTCGGGACTAGAACTTTCACAGGTGTCAACTTGGTTAGAAAGGACCCTATTTGGCTTGTGCAGCCTCCACACGTGCTGGGATGGTCACTCAGCATTACATTAGCCAGTGATTCTGTGCGCTTCCATGTTCATGAAGACGATAGTGGAGCTACTTCCATTCAATAGGATGGGGTTCATCTTTTTCACTTCTTGCATCGGGAACTGGCTTCTAGTGAGGATCTTCCCATTCTTGGGAAGAGGATGATAAAGAAAAAGGAGCTAATATGGTCTTCTGCTGGGCTCTGGATACAGGGGGAGCACCAGTTCCTCAAGGAGTATACCCCTTGGACCCATGAGGTGTTGTAGACTTATGCAGACGTTCTCAAGCTTTCGTCCCTATTAGCAACAATACAGAGCTCCGCAGGGTATTTTTACCGCTGCCTCAACACCATGAGGGCGCTTCTTGAGACCTAGAGTCACGTCAGCAATACGTGGCTCTTCGGTCATAGTGAGGTGGGGATCTCACTGCTTGATCTCCACTTTGTGGGCGGCCTGCCATTAATGAGGGCTATGTATGATGAGTTTGTCCCTCAAAACTCAATCTAGTAGGGTGTCATAGGGAGGCAAGGCACCTCCAATCGGCCTCCAAGAAGTGTTCGAGGTCTATCAGCTCCTGAGCTCCCGAACTGCTGATGGCCATGTGACTGCTGGAAGGTATTTTTCATCAACATGGGGCCCCCGCACATTAGAGTCCTAACAAATAGTGGAAATTCTGACAGTCTCAGAATAGCCCCAGAACTAGTGAAGATCTCATGAGGTCTCTCAAAAGTCTCCAGTGAAGTCTCGTCACATTCCGACATGTTTAAGGCAGAGTAGATTGAGAAATAGTTTCAGCAAAATCAGCCTTTAGCACCCTGAAATGGACCCTATAACTAGAGCTACATTTTTGGTGTCTCAATTTGTTGCGAGACTATCACCATTGGAACCGCACAGTTGAAAAACCCCTAAGGGGTGAAATTTCAGCTCGAAAGAAAACTCTAGAAAGAAGTTATAGGTAAAAGAGTGAAACATGAGGGGCCGCACGCTATTCTCGTGCAGCCGCCCTGCAACTACACCCCATGGAAAGGACAATCACGACTAGTGAATTTTCAACGCTCATAACTCACCTGTTCAAAGTTGGATCGTGCTCAAATACGGTGAGCATGTTCGTCTAGTCAAGACGAGCGAGTAGATATGTGGCACGCTCTGTGACAACAACTGAGCGCGAAGAAAAGCTAAAGAGAAGTTGCTGATCCGTGAAGAAAGTGCAGGAAATTCAGCAGCGTCGTATCTCACTCAAGCGACCAGATCACGCCGATTGCGAGCCCGATCGACGTGAGAGCAATTCCATTGTTGGTGTAAGGACTCGGGCTATCACTGACATGAACCGCATACATGATGAACGATCGGATTCTGCACATGAAGCTGATGAAGCAACTGCAAATTGTGTCACCGAAATTCCAGATTCCAGCCCAAATTTCAAAGTAGCGAAATCTTTGTTCTGGCATGGAATCGATTTGCGTTTGTTGCCCCTTGATCGTAACGGCATTCTCGGTGTAGTTCAACAAAGAAATCACCAAAAAACATCAAGGAACGAGTACACTATCGATCCAAAGTTTCAAGATCCACTTAAATTTCAAGTAACATGATCGTGCACTAAAAACACGATCCATGGCTCAAAGTTGGTATCAAATCGATTGTCATGCCGAGCCTACAAGAAAACAATCATCTTACACTCAACCGGGCATCAGAACGACCCCGGATCATCCATGCAAGATCACACAAGTTCTAGGGCAACATAGGGACTGTTATGAAATTCTACAAATTGTTAGTAAGGGGCAAATCTATCATTTTGCACCTTATTTTTTAATTTCTTTAAATTCAATTTAATCTTAATTTTCAGCAATTAGGGTTACTTTGATCATCCACACATGTTTGGGGCAAATATATATGTACGTACCAGCATTGTATGAAGAACACACACACAAAATCCATCCCCTTGCAAAAGAGAGGGATTTTATTGAATATAGTTTCTTTTTCTTCCCACTGTTGTGTCAGGCTTGAGAGAGAGTGAGGTGAGAGAAACTTTTTATCGGTACCCCTAGGTTCGAGGTAAACCTTCTCTCACTTCTTTTTCTTTCTTCTCTCTCTGCTCTTTTCTCTCTTCTTCTCTTTCCTCTCTTCTTTTCTTTCTTCTTCTTCTTCCCCATCTGAGCTCTCCTCAGAGGCCATGCACGGCAGTGGCAGTGTCATGCATAACTCTCGAATAACCTCATAGGTCATGCACGGCGATGGCAGTTCCATGCGTGCTTCTATTTCTCCCTCTGTTTTATCTCTTTCGTGAGGCCTACAAATGGCACTGCTCATCACCGTCTGTAGATGTATCCTTGGCGCCTTAGTGAAGGACGTGGGTAACGAAGCCTATCGCTGCCCGTAGGGGCTTCACCCTGTGGTGTGATCATTACAGACGGCAATACCCATCTCCATCCGCAAAGGGTCGAGGCAAAACTCATCACCGTGCGCTGGCTTTTTCCACGCTTCCTTGTGCTCATCGTCATGCATCCTAAGAGAAGTAATCACCGTGAGACTTATAGAAGTTATTGCCGTATGCCTCGTTAGGAGCCATCACTGTTTGCTAGGGACATGTCACCTCCTCGTGCTGTCAATGGTGATGCCCATTTCCATCTTGATTCTTCCTCCATTTGTCGTCTCTCTCTCTTCTCTTCATGAATTTCTCTTTTAACTTGATGGAGGGTAGATCTAGCTTAACACTTCCATCTCAATCTCAGTTTTGAGTAGCATTACCGCCGTGCTGGTCTTGAAGACCATGCCTGTCTTGCTACCACTCCGAGTCGATAATTGTCTGGATGTCATGCTAGCTTCGCCTCTCCATCGAGTTTTTCTTCTCTTTTCTATCTTTATCTAAAACTTTACATTTCATCATGCTCTAACATGATTGTATGTTGCCCTAAGACAAGGGTGGGTCTCCTTGACCCACTTGTCTTACAAATTAACCATAAAAGTGTTGTGTAGAAAAAAAGAGGATTGCTGGTCAAGGGAGGCAATTCTGAACCAGCTAAAGCAGTTGGGGGGGTTTGTTCATGATCTAAGAGGGCACCCACGTGAGCCAACCTGAGTAAGTCCCGAACCCACCTAAAATTCCTCTCTCATTAGTTGGTATACCTGCCCTTGCTCTCGAGTAAGGTTTTGAGAGAGCGATCTCAAACCACGAGTTCACCAGAAACCCGAGGTACGTGCCACCAGATTATCTAGATCCGAAAGGCGAGATCGAGGCCCCTAACAAGCTTGGCATCGCCACTAGGGAGTTATTACCCCCTTAGTTGGTTCACTGTTGTTTGACCAGTATCCTCTTTTACTTTCTGCACTTATTTTTATGGCATGTGGGTTGTTCAACCCATTTATCTGGATCGGGGATTTCGTTATCCCTGATCTCGTGGCTGTTCCGGGGAACCGAGTTGCCCAAGCCTCCTTCCTCACCACCCTCTTGAGTTGGGATTCACGGTCTGCCTCCCAAGTTCTCACCTGGATCAGTGCAAGAGGGGACTTAAAGGTCCCTGCCTCCCCGCTTTTTCGCCCTGGTGGACTTAGGCCCCTTGCATGAGTAGCACACCTATTGCCGCGCACCCTGCTACTGGCAAGTCTACTGCCAGTCATATTGCTGAGGCACGCCTGAAGGTTGTCCCCATCACTCTCGCGAAAGGCAAGAAAGTTGTTGTCGCTTCTAAGGTTCGCAGAAAGGCATCCCCTTATGCTCCTTCATCACCTCAAACCTCCACACCTGGAGAGTTGACACATAGAGGCGAAGGTCCTATGATCTCCACTCCTCGAACACACCTAAGAGCTTGTGCTTCGTCCACTTGAGCCACACCTCGGGGCAACCCTCACATTGCCTTGAGCTCGCATTTAGGGCTAGGAATTCTCGGGCCAAACCTTGCATGCATCATTCATTTGCTTTCAAGAACCCAGGGCAGTGCTAGCTCTACGCCACCTCGAGCACATGAGGGTGGACCACTCTGTCCTTTGTCCCAGCACACACAGCTTCACCCTGTGAGAGGTGGGCTTCAGCCTCACCCCTCATAGACACAAGCTCGTGGGTCTCGACCTCCTCAGGTCAGACTCATTGACCGAGCCCGAGTTGACCCCTAGGTCACGTGAACGGCTAACTCTAATGGTGCACACACACCATCTTAGCAGTTTCCTTTCTGCCCTCAACTCAGATAGAGTCATAAACTAGCTCCTTCATCTGTTGCTCACTGGACACCAGGCAAACACCTCAAGCCCCTGGTACTCGAAGGTCTTCCCTAAGAGTACCATCTTGAGCCAGCTTCGAGTCAGTCGTGCATGTGCGCCCTACGGAGGAACTCGGGTCAACGACCTAATGTCAGACAAAGGCATCCAACCTCTAAGGCAAAAACTAAGGCTGCTTTCCGTCCTTGGACCCCACTCCTTGTTCTAGCTCATAGACACAACCCTTGCGTGTTCGAAGAAGGAGAGGCAGTCTAGGTCTCAGGCTTGGTTTTGGAGTGAAGTCAACATCCGTCTCAAGGTTAAGCTGGAAAGAGGCCTTCAGATCCTGACCAAAGAAGCCTCTAAGGCAGTCGAGGCCAGCACCTTTGATGACCTCCTGCCTCGTAAGCCCTTCTTCCCTCTCCAAACTCCAGAGCCGGACCGAGTCCAAGAGTATTGTTGGATCATCACTACTCAAGGGCCACGGTCCAAGACTGTCAAGAACCGGTCCTCACAAGATCGGCATACAATCCTCAGGTCCAGTCGGGGTAGGGTAAACCCCTCTAGACTGACTTTCCACACACCACTTGCCGACCTTGGCAGTCCGCTATCCCGCCAGGTTCTGACCCTCTAGAAGAGATGGTCAATGTTATGGTGATCAATGACCAGGACGATGCTTAGGAGGATAGCATGAACAAGTTCGAGGAAATGATGCCAGCCATCCTTGGAAATATGGAACCAGAAGAGGACACAGTTTCTAGGAAAACTCCTCTGTCAGCCTCCCAAGACAGTTCTACCTCCCGCGGGGTCTTCCAAACCGACATAGATGCTATGGTGGCCCATAGCCTCAAGAACAAGGTCCCAGGCATGCAGAAGATGCCGCTTTATCAAAATCCGTACCCTTCGTACATAGACCAAGTATCCTTCCCTTCGAACTATCAAAAGGGGAAGCTCCCCCTATTCAACGGTATTACATATCTGCATCAGCATACTGCTCACTTCCAGGGGGGCCTGTAGGGAGACAGCTATTGACGGACGACTCCTTTGCCAGTTCATCGAAACTCTGGAAGGGCCAACCTTCCAGTGGTATGCTCGGCTGCATCCTGACTCGGTACACACATGGCAAGAGATGGAGTAGTTTCTCTACCAACGCTTCTAAGAAGTTCAAAGGAACGTGGAGACCATCGAACTCCTCACCTTGATGCAAGACCCTGATGAGCCGGTTGACAAGTTCGTCACCCGTTGGAGAGAGTTGGCAACCTTCCATGCCACTCCCATGACCGAGAAAGAAGTGGTCTAGACCTGTATACGAAACATGCTTCTTGAAATCGCTCTACATGTGGAGGCATCCAATCCACCCCCATGTTAGAGCTCATCTCCAAGGCAGTTCGTATTGAGGGATTATTCAAGCGTCATGAAAACCCTTGTCAGCAACCTATTATCTCTAACTCTCACTCCAACAGTCAGGGCAGCCAAAAGGCAGTAATCAGTGTGGCCGTCACCGTGGCGGACACCAAAGGAACAGTTCCTCAATCTGTGGACCTTTCCAAGGCACAGGCGTCTCTTGTCAGGGGCAAGCAACAATCCTACAACAGCATCCCGCCTCCTAAAAGTTCTAAGCAAAATGACTACTAGGTCTAGCACTAGAATAAGGTTTACCCCATCGACACAGAGTGGACGACTGCACTACTTTGATTGCTGTTAGAACAGAACACGATATAGTAGTTGGAGGCCAATACTGTGGATTCAGTTGGGCAGGAGGCCAACGAGACGTATTATGCCTATCACAGGAGGGTATGCCACCCCACTTACGACTGCTATAAGCTCAATGACACGATCGAAGCCCTTATCAACAAGGGTCAGATAAAGCTCGAAGAGTTTAAAAGAGTGTTCGGGGCAACTGAGGTTTCTCACATAGTCACAATCCAAGAGGACGACGGGGCACCTGCTATCCTTCGTTCATTTTTCTCCATAATGCTTGAATAAGACTCCCGAGCCGGCAAGGCAACCCAAGTTCCTATCTCGAGGAACCGAGAACGTCTAGTGCACTTATGATGTTAGCGGATGCATTGGCTTCCACAAGCTCTTGGCAAAAAAGATGCAGCAGTATCAGGAAGTCCAAGGTAACCCAAAACGACCCTCGAGTCCCTCTTCCGCATGAGCAAGAAGACCTCCTGACGCCAGCCTAAGGAAGCACTAAGCTAGACCCTTTGCAGGCTCTCTTCAAAGTAATGCTCCAATAAGGCCTCGTCACTCTCAAGCTTGCCAGGCTGCAGAGGCATCTTGCCCAGGGCACAGAAAAGCTCTGGTGCCCATACCACCAAGTATAAGGCCACAAACTCAACGAATGCTCTGGGTTCGAAGCTATAATCGCAGAGAAAGTCCAGCAAGGCCACATCGCTTGTGCGATTCTCCTAGAACACGTCCAGGCCGTCGCTCCTATTTTAAAAGAAGCTACACTACCGACCGCTCCTGAGTATACGCCGGACCCTTCTGAGCCTTCGACCTCTCAGCCTTGGAAAGTCTACCATGGGCGGAGGAGGCTCAAATCCTTGAAACCTGAGGTGTTCTACCAAGTAAGGGCTACTTGACAGCCTGATAGGGTGGTCCAGACACCCCCTCAAGGATCTTAAAGGAGACGACAAACACTTAGGTCGGCCGGTCTAAGGAATCATCCCCCTCAGCCACCAGTCGAGGAAGAATTCCTCAGGCCCCTTCTTCCACCGTTGACCTTCCAAGACTTTATCCTAGGCACAGCTCGCCCATCTTTTCATCCAATTAGGCGGACATCCTCAAGTCACCAACAGCTTGAGATTCCCTCAACATGGGTGATGACGCTAAAAGCACCCCACGACAGTCAAACCCAGGGCAAGATTTAAAATATCCCCTAGGCACGTCCAACTCCAACG
This sequence comes from Amborella trichopoda, assembly GCF_054954075.1. Taxonomy (NCBI): domain Eukaryota; kingdom Viridiplantae; phylum Streptophyta; class Magnoliopsida; order Amborellales; family Amborellaceae; genus Amborella; species Amborella trichopoda. The sequence goes on along the minus strand of NC_142345.1, from coordinate 18,095,257 downwards.
ATAATGTAAAAAGTTGCCTGGAATGTTCTAACTCTTCTTCTTCTCCCTCCTCATCTATTTTCTCCATAGGTGCAGCTCGACGGTGTCAAGACTTCGACACTCAAAACAAAGAGTTCAAAGACACTAGCCTCACCTAGCCACAACAAGAGCGCCTCAGATAGATGCTGGCTCAGGCAATTGGATTCTTGATAGTCATCGACGCCTCGAGCACAGACCTAGTCATCTTTAGGTTCCCACTCCCACAAGGCTTGCCACATGATCCAGGTGCATGAAGCATCACCCAGCTAGGGGCAAGCACCAAGTGGTCCCAATCATGAGGTAGTGGACTCCCCGTTCGAAGCTGACCTTTCCATTGCCTGGACTAGCAAGAGACCGGTACTCTACCACACTGTGCCCCTCTTAGAAGCCGAGATGTCCGGATCATGGGCTTCTACATTCGAGGTCAATGAGGATCCTGGTGAGTCTCCTGACGAGGAACTCCAGGAACCTCTAGAAGAGTGGGAAGAAGGCAGTCAGACCATGGCTGATGAGCCTGAAGAGATCAACCTGAGGGGCAAGGTCGACCTAAGGCCAACTTTCATCTCAGCAAAAGTGTCCCCAGAGGAGAAAGAGAGTTATATCTCCATCCTACGAGCAAATCGGGACATCTTCACTTGGCACTATCATGAGATGCTTGGTCTAGACCCTCAGGTTGCTATCTATCACCTTGCTTTGATCCAACCATCAAACCCATGAAGCAGAAATCAACAAGGTTTAGACACAACCTCGAGATGCAGATAGATGCTGAGGAGAATAAGGTCAGGAAAGCAGGATTCATACGTGAAGTCAAATACCCAAAATGGCTGGCAAAATGTTGTCCCAATCAAGAAGAAGAATGGCCAAATCAGGGTTTGTATTAAGTTTCGCGATTTGAACACTGCCTGCCCCAATGATGAGTTCCCCCTCCTGTTCATCGAGATGTTGGTCGACTCTACGGCTCATTGTCAAATCTTCTCGTTTATGGACGAGTATTCTGGTTATAATCAAATCAAGATGGCGCCAGAAGACGAGGAGGCCACTTCGTTCTTGACCCCAAGAGGCGTCTTTTGCTACACTGTGATGCCTTTTGGGTTAAAGAATGCGGGTGTCATGTACAAACGGGCCATGACGACCATCTTCAAGGACATGATCCACCGGGAGATCGAGTGTGGATGACCTAGTGGTGAAATCTGCAACAAAGGACACCCACATACAAGACCTCAATAATGTATTCAAACGACTACGGTGTCACCAACTCAAGATGAACCCCTTGAAATGCGTATTTGACAAATGATCCGGAAAGTTCTTAGGGTTCATCGTGAGGGTACCAAGGATTGGAGATCGAGCCGGTCAAACTCAAGGAAATTCAGGACATGCCAATGCCTGCAACCCTCCATGAACTACAGTTTCTTCAAGGACAGCTAGCCTACATTCGAATGTTCATCTTGAACCTTTCAGGGAGATGCTGGCTCTTTTCACATCTCCTAAAGAAGGACACTCCCTTCATATGGGATGAGGAATGCCAAGCTGCACTCAATGATATCAAGCAATACTTATTGAATCCTCCAGTCCTCTCTACACTAATGTTGGGAAGACCTCTCATCCTGTATGTGAACGCTCTTGATGAGTCACTCGGGGCACTCTTAGTGCAAAACAATGATGGAGGGAAAGAGACAACGCTCTATTATTTCAGTCGTATAATGCAAGGGGCCAAGAAGAATTACCCTCCCATCGAGAAGATGTGCCTAGCCTTGATCTTTACGGTACAAAAACTCAGCCATTATTTGCTCGGTCACGAGGTCAAGTTAATCTCCAAGGCGGACCCGATCAAGTTCCTTATGACCCGGCCATGCTTGTTAGGACATTTGACCAAGTGGGCATTTATTGCTAATGGAGTTCGACATCACGTATGTATCACAGAAGGCAGTCAAACATCAAGCCCTAGCAGACTTCCTCGCGGCTCACCCAGTTCCTTCAGAATCTCCCTTGTCGAACGACCTCTCAGATGAGGAAGTTTTCTGTTTGGCGCTAACTCAGCCTTGGGAAATCTACTTCGGCGGAGCATTCCAGTCAGATAGAGGGGGTGCTGGAGTTGTGTTCTTAACTCCCCATGGCAGAATAATCCCTCTATCCTTCTCACTTGCAGAGGCATTTTCTCATAATGAAGCCAAGCATCAAGCCCTCATAATCGATCTAAAAATCACCCAAGAGCTAAACCTGGAATACCTAAGCATCTTTGGTGACTCTGAGCTGGTCATCTAGTAGCTTAAGGGGATTTATGACATAAGGAAAGACACCCCCAAGCCTTATCATGACACGGCCAAATCCTACGTGGCCCAGTTTGATGATTTCTCCCTGAGTCATATCCCTAGAAGGCTAAACTCGCAGGAAGATGCACTCTCGAAGCTCGCTGCCACCATTCAATTGTCTTCATTAGAGCCCACTCCAGTCTGGGTAACTAAATGGACACACGTCGACTTAAGAGCTGAAGTTGATCCAGATGACGAGAGGGATATCTTCCTTGAATGCCTGCCTTACCCATTCGGGGCACTCCTCATAGCTAAGGATGTCGTTCAGGTAGAGCAACAAATGTCCCAAGGAAAAGGATCCAAGGACAAGGAGCGGGATCTCGAATTCTTCGACCGAAAGCGTATGGAGGTTAAACAAGTAGAGGATTAGAGGGAGCCTATCATGGACTTCATAAAGCATGGAAGGGTACCTTCGGATCAGGCAGAACGCAACGGCATACGACGAATGTCTACCAAGTACACCCTTCTCAATGAAGATGTCCTCTTTCTTTGGTCATTTGACGAAATTCTCCTCAGATGCGTCGATACACAAGAGGCAAGCAAAGTCACTCGGGTATCTGTGGGCTGCATCAATTTGACCCTAAGCTCTACGGGCGCATATGCAGACTCGGCCATTACTGGCATTCCATGGTGGCTACTGCTTACAACTATGCCAAAAGATGTCAGGTGTGCTAGATCCACTCAAGCCTCATTCATCAACCCCTGGAGCCTCTCCACCCTATAGTGACATCGTGGCCCTTTTCCCAATGGGGTATGGACATTAGAGGACCCATCGATCCCCCTTCTGCCTTGGGCCATGCCTTCATTCTGACGGTGACATACTACTTTTCCAAGTGGGCTGAAGCGATCCATCTCAAGAATGTTCCAAGGACCGCGGTAGCCAACTTTATGCATCATCACATCATCTACCGATTCAGAGTTCCAGACCGGATAATCTTCTATAATGGCCCCCAGTTCAAAAGCCATCATGTTGATCTCCCAGTCAACCAATTTGGCTTCAAGTGGAAGTACTCGACGATGTACTACCCTTGAGCCAATGGATTGGCTGAGGCATTTAATAAAACTCTGTGTTGGGTACTCTGGAAGTTAGTTTCGAAATCAAAGTTGAATTGGCATGAGAAACTGCCTGAAGCTCTGTGAGCTTATTGCACTACTACTCGGAATGCTACAACCTTTGTCTACGAAAGTGAGGCAATCTTACCCCTCGAGGTTCAAATACCCTCACTCCATGGTGTTATACATCAGGGATTAATCGAAGACAAGAGGGTCAAACTCCGTTTCCAAGAGTTGGATGCCCTTGACAAAAAGAGACTAGAGGCCCCGCAGAACATTGACCTCAATCAAGGAAGAATGAAGAGAGCCTTTAACAAATCTGTCAAGGTTCGCTCATTTGCTCTTAGGGATCTGGTCTTAGCAGTCAAGAGATCAATTGTCATGCATGGGCGCCGCAAAGGAAAATTCGAGCCCAAATGGGAAGGTCTGTTCATAGTAAAAAAGGTCATGCAAAACGGGGCCTATGTATTGGCAAACTCAGATGGAGGAGAGGTGATGCCCCTATCAATGGATGATACCTGAAGAAGTATTATCCTTGAAGTATCCTTAAAAAGGCGATATGTGCAACAAGAAAAAGAGGGAAATGAAAAAAAAAAGAACACCAAGTTCTTTTAAAGGAAGTTCATTTTTTTTCATTTCATTAAAAAAGAGTTACAAGTTACAATCAAAGGCCCATTACTAGGGAAGTTACAAGCTCTTGTGTTTGACGACAACTACAGACTAAAAAGAAACACTCTCCTCATGAAGAAGAAGCAAACCCACCATTGAAATGCTCTCCTCTCAAGGAAAAAGCAAAACCACTTGCAGAAGTTAGCTTCAGTGCCACCAAAGAGGATGGTTACAGGCTAAAAGAAGGTGCCAATCAATTCCGAGTTAGCTTCAATTCATCTAACGAAGAGTGGTTGGCTTCCAAGGGACCTGCCCACAATGAAACAACATGGATTTCATGGCTGCACTGGATGATTTGGCTTCCAACAAACCACGACGACACAACCTTCTCGTTTGCCATCACTCTTGACCCCCACAGGACATCTGTGACTCAACACCATGCGCAGCCATCGTTGTGCACAACACAATGTCACGTTATACCATCACCATGAGAAAACAAACATCGCGCGAGACCATCGTCACGACCAACATACTCTTGAACATGGCTATTGTCGTATGTGGTCTAGGTAAGCGTAAAGGTGGCACCGTACATGACTTAATGTCGCGCAAGTCCTTGTCATACCTCGGTTCCCACCATCCCCAATTCCCAGAAAGAATTAACCCTTGTGCTTCCTCGGTTTCCCCAGCTACCTGCCCAAGGTGACTGTCCACCTTCTTGTGACTTTTCATCTCCTTTGCAACCCTTCGGATTTAGCAAGAAACACTCCTTCGTCAACCAAAAAATCCCATCTGACCCTGTTCTTTCCCCTACCGGTGTTTCTCCTCTCTGCTGGGAATCCACTCCAAACCACCGGAAGTATCCAGAAGACTTCCCTGCAACACTGCGGGTCTTCCCTTCCACCTGGTTTCCCACTTCAACAGTTCACCAATGCTCATTAGAATTCCACTGAGTTTTTGGTGAGCCCAATGCAGCCCGTTCTATTTCTCCTCCGACAACTAGAGGACTGACAGAGCCCTCTAAACTCTCTGCGGCTTCCTCAGCAGCAGAACGACTAGAGGAGCACTGGAACCCCAGCAAGGCACCTCTGTAAATCATGCTAAGGCCCTGAGCAGCCCTCTTCCTTGCTCAAAAAGCTTCGGCTATTATCGGAAAGTGTTCGCAATCACCCTTTGAAGCTTTACACTTCCTGAAGCTCGCAAGAAAAACTCCTAAGGGCCTGTCTTTGCAAGTTTTGGCTAGAAAGTTTCTGTCAAAAAATCCCTTGCCAAAGGCTTTGGCTCTCTCTCTCTAAAAATGATTTTACCCTTCGATAAAATAGTGAAAGGGGTTTTCCCCCGTTTATACCCAGTGATGCTGTAAAATACCCTTGACAAACATGAAATGACATTCCAATTCGTAGTTCCTAAGGGCAGTAAGACTAGGCCGGGTCGGGTTAAGCTTGAAACCCGAAAAGGTCATCATCGCAAGCTTCATTCAAAGGTAAGCACTACACGCTCCTTCATAGGACTATCGCCGCATGCCTCTTCAGAAGGCTATCACCGCAAGCCTCGTCAAGGGGTCATCGCTGCACGCCACGTCATGGGGTCATCGTTACACACCTCGTCAAGAGGATATCGTCGTGCATTTCATCAGGAGCTACCATTGTGCGCTTCACTAAGGGGCATAATGCCACGTGCGCCATCCGAGACATAGTGCCACGCGCATGTCGTGACACTCCTAGCTAGACCATCGCCTTGTACTCTCCGAAAGTTTATCCCCTGCACCACAGCCTCACTCCTCAAGGAGTCTAGCCTCCAGTGACGGCTCTACTCCCCATGGAGTCACATTCCCTCACCATGCCATGGTCCATGCTGCGTGATCTTAAACTGTACAACAAAGGTCTAGTTACACGACCATAAACTGCAAGGTCCAAACTATATGACCTTAAACGGTAGTGGTGGTCTAGTTGCATGACCTTAAACTGCATAGTCCTCATTTCATGACTCTAAACTATAACGAAGGTCTAGTTGCACGACCTTAAACTGCAAGGTCCAAACTATATGACCTTAATTGTAGTGGTGGTCTAGTTGAACGACCCTAAACTTCACAGTCCTCATTTCATGACGATAAACTGTAGTGAAGGTCTAGTTGCACGGTCCAAACTACATGACTTTAAACTATAACGGAGGTCTAGTTGCATGACCTTTAACTGCATAGTCCAAACTGCATGACTTTAAACTGCATAGCCAAGGTCCGAGCTAGAAGACTTTAAAAAATGTAATGCATGGCGCCACAAATGGCCCATGCGCACAGCTCCAACCGAGAGATAGACCACTCCTTTGCTAAAAGGGTATCTCAGCAACATCCCCAGTGGAGTGAGATGAACATAGGGGTCGTACCTACCCCCTTAACCCCTAATAGGTATGTTACGCACCAACATCTCAGTAGGGGTCACATCCTACTGTGACCTGTTATCCCCAGGGAGTTAGGGCCATCCTTATAGCTTCAACCCTCAATGAGGTTCATCTGTTCTCTGGCCTATCATCCTCAGTGGAGTTACATACACCCCATTACTCATTATCCTCGTGGAGTCACATTGGCCCACTAGCCCCCCAGAAATCTCTTGTCTGGTCTCCTCGAGTGCTACCGTCTCCACCTAAATCCTCTCTTCTTGTGTATAGCCTTAACCACCTTATCCCTTGGAGTCAGATGGCTATCCACAACTCATCCCCCATGTAGCTTTACCTACATGACGACCCACACACTAGTCCATGCTGCATGACCTTAAACTGCACAGGTATGGTCCGTGCTACATGACCTTAAATTGCACAGCCATGGTCCAAACTATATGACCTTAAACTATAGTAGAGGTCTCATTGCACAACCTTAAACTGCATGGTTCTAGTTGAATGACTTTAAACTTCATAACCACGATCCAAGCTATATGACCTCAAACCATAGTGCTCGTCCTGGCTGCATGACACTAAACTGCTTTTCTCATGTCCAAGAGGCATGACATTAAAGATGCCACCACATACGCACACACACCTTTTACACGTATCTTCGCGCACATCTTCCCTAACCGACCCGTTCGTGTGCGCACTCCACCACCATTTCCTCCCCAGTGAGTCTACATATGTGCACACATGCCCTTTGCGTGCATCTTCATGCATGCCTTCCCTAGCCAGCCCATTCTTGTGCACACACCACCTTCACCATCATTACCATCCTTTCCCCCAGGGAGTCTTAACCATTCTCACCAAACTGCGAACCCTTCTACATGCCATACTTGCTGTCAGCTAGTGGGTCACCATTGCACCCACCATCCAGCCATCATCAACTCTTCACAAGACAACTTCATGGCTTCTTCCCAAGTTAGTCAAAAGTCATCACCAAGCTCACTGTAGGACATCCACACACTGCCATTCATCACCACTACGGTCCAGCTTATTACCCTAAACTATAGTGTGGGGGTTTTTCACAGGTCTTGAAGGCACGACCCTAAACACGCCTTCTCAAAAAAACATCTAGACAAGGGAATGCCATGAATAAAAATGACGGAAGGACATGGTCCCGAAACCATGAGTAAGAGAGTTCCATGGAAAACAAAATCCGGCACGACGGAAACCCCGAAAGAGCATCGTGAGTAAAAAAGAATGAAAAGGGTGGACATGATCACAAATCATGGGTAAAAGAGCCCAAAAATAACAGGAGTTGGCGAAAACCATCTTCACGGTGCCACTTCCCCTGTTCAAGTGAAAACCCACAAAAGGGTGCTTGGACCGACAAGACAGGATGACGCATGACTGTCGCCTCAGCCGATGTCCACTTTCCAAATAGTCAAGATCTTGGCTAATGAGGGATTCTTAAAATCCTCAAAATCCAGCATCTAATCGCAATACCAGATGGCTCGTCAAGGAGTGAGAGCTGCATAAGATCTATCAATAACATCGCTCATCAAGGAGTGAGAGCCACAAAAGATCTTCCAAGAACATGGCGCATAAAGGGGTGAGAGCCGCATAAGATCTCCCACATTTCAACATGGCTCATAAGGAAGTGAGAGTGGCATAAGATCTCTCAAGAACATGACTCATCAGGGGGTGAGAGCTGCATAAGGTCCCCCACGTTTGAACATGGCTCATCAGGGAGTGAGAGTTGCATAAGATCTCCCAAGAACATGGTTCATCAGGGGGTGAGAACCGCATAAGATCCCCCACGTTTCAACGTAACTCATCAGGGGGCGAGAGCCATATAAGATCCCTCACGTTTCAACATGTCTCATCAGAGAGTGAGAGACACATAAGGTCTCCCCAATTCAAGAACAAGAAGAGTCCTTGAGGGTGAGGATGATGACTAAAAGATTCCATCAGAAATTCTAAGGACCAACTTCAAGGCAAGAAACTGACGAAGCTAGGGTCTAACCTGCCATAGGCTTCAGGGTATGTCTCGCCAAAACCCCCTATCCTACATGAGACCAAACTTTCAAGGCGGGTCAAAAGCCCCTGACTGGATCTCGCTTGATGAAACCTTCAGAGATACCCTGAGCATCAAAAGCAAATCTAATGCAGCAGCGAACAATGTCGATCAAAGGTTTGTAGAATTTGGCCTTCAAAAAGAGGTCTAATAGTCCCTTGAGGGTGAGGACTTTGATAAACAACATTCGACGAGGCATGCTGTTGGAAGGTATTTTTCATCAACATGGGAGCCCCGCTCAATAAAGGCCTAACAAACAGTGGAAATTTTGAAAATCTTAAAATAGCCCCAGAACTGTCTAAGATCTTCATGAGGTCTCTCAAAAGTCTCCTGCCAAGTTTCATTGCATTCCGACATGTCTAAGGAAGTGCAGACTGAGAAACAGTTCTAGCAATAATCGACCTCTAGCACCCTGAAATGGACCTTATAACTTGATCTACATTTTTAGCATCTCAATATGCTGTGGGACCACCACCATTAGAATCGAAACAGTTAAAAAACCCTAAACGTCAAATTTTAGCTCGAACGGACACTCTAGGAAGACGTTATAGGCAAAAGAGTGAAACATGAGGGGCCGCATGCTATTCCCGTGCGCCCACCTTGCAACTCCACGCCATGGAAGGGACAGTCATGACCAGTGACTTTTGACGCTTATATCTCACCTGTCGCAAGTCAGATCATGCTCAAATTCGGTGAGCATGTTCATCTAGTCAAGACGAGCGATTCGATATGTGGCACGCCCCGTGCTGACAATCGAGCATGAAGAAAAGCTAGAGAGAATTTGCTGATCCGTAAAGAAAGTGCAAGAAAATCAGCAGCATCGTGTCTAACTGAAGCGGTTGAATCATGCTGCTCGTGAGCCCGATCGACGTGAGACCAATTTCATTGCGAGCGTAAGGTCTCGGCAAATCACTGACGTGAACCTCGTACATGATGCACGGTCGGATTTTGCATACGAAACCGATGAAGCAACTGTAAATTCTGTCATCAAAATTCCATATTCCGACCAAAATTCCAAAGTTGCGAAATCTTCGTTCGGGCACAAAATCGAGCTGCGTTTGTTGCCCCGCGATGATAACAGCATGCTTGGTGTAATTCAGCGAAGAAATCACCGAAAAACATCAAGGAACGAGTACACTATCGATCCAAAGTTTCAAGATCCACTTAAATTTCAAGTCACATGATCGCACACCAAAAACACGATCCATGGCTCGAAGTTGGCATCACATCAATTACCACGCCGAGCCTTACTAGAAAACAATCATCTTACGATCAATCAGGTATCAGAACAATCCCGGATCATCCATGCAAGATCACGCAAGTTCTAGAGCAACACAGAGACTGTTATAAAATTCCATGAATTGTAAGGAAGGGACAAATCTATCATTTTGCGCCATATTTTCTAATTTCTTTTAATTCAATTTAATCTTAATTTTCAACAATTAGGGTGAATTTTGATCATCCACTCGTGTTTGGGGAAAATTCTTTATATACGTACCATCATTATACGCGGAACACACACAAGAACCATCTTCTTGCAAAAGAGAGAGTTTTTACTGAATATAGTTTCTCTTTCTTCCCACTGTTGTGTCACAGTTGGGAGAAAGAGTGAGGTGAGAGAAACTTTTAAACGGTACCCCTAGGTTCGAGGTGAACCTTCTCTCTCTTCATTTTCTTTTCTTCTCTCTTTCCTCTTTTCTCTCTTCTTCTCCTTCTTCTTCTTCTTCGCCATCTGAGCTCTCCTCAAAGGCCATGCACGGTAGTGGAAGTGTCGTGCATGCCTCTCTGGTAGCCTCATCGGTTGCGTATGGCGATGATAGTTCCATGCACATGTCTCTTTCTCCCTATGTTCCATCTCTTTCACGAGGCCTACAGACGGCACTGCTCATCGCCATCTATAAATGTATCTTAAGCTCCTCAGTGAAGGATGTGGGTACCCCCAGGGGCTTCACCCTGTCGTGTGACCGTTGCAGACGACAATACCCATCGCCGTCCGTAGAGGGTCAAGGCAATACTCATCGCCATATGTTGGCTTCTTCCCCGCTTCCCTACATCCATCACCATGCGCCCTACAAGAAGTAATCACCGCGAGACGTATGAGAAGTTATCGTTGTACACCTCGTTAGAAGCCATCACTGTTCACTAGGAACATATCGCCTCCTCGTGCTGCCTATGGCGATGTCCATTGTCATTTGGATTCTTCATCCCTCTGTCGTCTCTCTCTCTTCTCTTCATCCTTTTCTCTTCTAATTTGACTAAGGGTAGATCTTTCTTAGCACCGTCATCTCAGTCTCAGTTTTGAGTAGTATTTTTGTTTTGCTGTTCTTGAGGACAATGACCGTCTTGCGACAACTCTGAGTCGATAATTATCTATATATCATGCTAGCTTGGCTTCTCTGTCGAGTTTTTCTTCTCTTTTCTATTTTCGTCTAAGACTTTAAATTTCATCATGCTCTCACATGAACATACGTTGCCCTAAGACAAGGGTGGGTCTCCTTGACCCACGTGTCTTACAAATTAACCATAGAAGTGTTGTGCAGAAAACAAGAGGATCGCAGGTCAAGGGAGGCAATTCTGAACCAGCTAAAGCAGCGGGGGGCTTTCTTCATGATCTAAGAGGGCGTCCAGGCGAGCTAGCCCAAGTAAGTCTCAAACCCACCTAAAATTCCTCTCTCATAAGTTGGTATACCTACCCGTACTCTTAAGCAAGGTTCTGAGAGAGAGATCTCAAACCCCGAGTTCATTAGAAACCTGAGGTATGTGCTGCTAGATCATCTAACTCTGGAAGGTGATATCAAGGCACCTAACCAGTGACCTGTACTCAATGGGTAAGGTATTTTTATGGAGACTGCCTCGACGCGGCTGAGTTGGACTATTGTGTCCTCAGGGGAAAAGGGAAGGACAAGTCGGATGTTATTCCTCCCACCTATGTACGCTGGTCTGTGAAGGATGACATGTATCTTGCATCTTATCTTGCCCTATTTCTTTGTAAGTTCACCCTCCCTGGGGGAAGTGATGTGATTCACTTAGGCTGCCTCTTCATAGCTTGTGACATGGCGCGCGAGTGCTAATACGCTCTTGCACAGCTAGTTCTGTGCAGCATTTACCGTGGCCTAGAGGCGGTATTCAAAAAGAAGCCCTTCAAAGGGGACGATGGGCTCGGGCTGGCAGGAAGCGAAGCATTCCTCAAGAATTTCAAGACTCCCTTCCCAGTCCATTATGTGTTTGGCTGGTGTGCCGCTTACTTCCCTAGTACATATGCCAAGAACCCAGCCTTGGAGGGAACGATGTGTCCCTAGCTCATCAAGATAGCAAGGAAGAAAGCTACATTCCATACCCTAAGCCACGCACGCGGCCTATTTGGTGATGACTCCTTCATGAGTTGAAGCTCATTTCTTGTAGGGCTTATATTGATTGTGATTGTGTTGACCAGCTTGGCCATGAGCTAGATGGAGCATCCACAAGAGCTCATGTTTCTTTTGAGCATCAGAGGGGGCATCTTGCCCTATTGAACCAGCATGGGCTTGACTAGGGATGTCCCTTCCCTATGCTATTTGAGAAGTGTCAGGGCAAGGGAAGTGAAAAGAAGAAGAAGGAAGATGTGGGGACCGCCTGTGAGACTTAAAAGGCCATGCATGTCCGCACAACTTGGGCGACTTGCCTAGAGTTCATCGAGGTGAGCAAATTTGTTGTCCCCCATTTGGGCAGAGTGGGCAAAGCTACAGAAGCATACTGATGTTGGTGGACTATCATTAATAGTTGGTACTGGCACGTCGACCATACTTGGAAGGGGGAGAAAAGTAGCTGGCGGCACGACATGAAGAAAGGGAAGAGCTTCTTGGCCCCTGCTTTTGGGAAGGTCTTCGAGCTGAACTATCCCAAGGGTTGGGAGCAGCTTGGGGTGCCCCAAACGATAGCGGCAGATGAAGAGTCACCACAAGTACTTGTGCTGAGGGAGAGGACAAGAACCCTCTTTGACAATCTTTGCTCCATTTTTCTGTGGAGAGAGGGTCGCAAGGTTCCTAGTTGAGAGGGGCATCCGATCCAATAAGTGAACGCCCTTATTAGGAGTGGTCCACACAGTGTCCCAGATGCGGGCTTTAGAATGGCCAGGCTTTAGAGAGGTCTGCCTGCATCCTTGAGATGGGGAAAGAAGAGGGGCAAGCGACCTGTGCCCTCGAATGCCTCAAACTTTGAGCCTGCACGCGAGCTTTCTCCTAGACGTAAGAGTGTCAGACTGACCAAGCCATCTCCAGGGCCTCAGCCGGTGGCTGGTTCTCCTTGCCCCGCCTCCTCTGGGACTTGGGGTGCGGTTGATGATATCGCAAGTGCCCCTAACCCTATTGTTGTACCTCCAGTTCCGGAGGTTGGTCCTTCAACTGTGCAACTGGTGCGAGAGCCGACACCAGTTCCATCCACATCCTCAGTGAGGGTGAGCTTCAACCTGGCCTCTTACTTGAGAGAGAGTGGCCCTTCACAAGTGGTAGAGGCGACTAAGGCAGCTAATGGTTCTGCTAATGAGGGCACACATATTACTCAAGAGGAGGAGCCTGACGTCGATGTGACGCTTGAGCAACCTGTGGCAGCTGCTTCCTTTGATGCCAATGACGTGGCTGAAGCCTTGGTTTCCATTTCATCGGATGTTGAATCTTTGTCGGAGCCAGAAGGGCATGTCGATACAGGCGTTGAGAATGCACCTTCGGAGGCGGTCACCACCATGGCCATTACCCCTTGAGCTCTGACTCCTTCAGCCTAGATGACTTCGTCCGAGGTTCCTTCAGCTGAGGTGACTTCAGCCTCTATCTTGACTTTGGCCAGGTTGTTTTTTAACGTGAAATCTAGCATGGCTGTGGACATGCTCCGATCAGGCCTCCAACAATTGAAGGGGCGGTCCCTTGCAGACCTTGGCCCCACGATTTCCAAACTTCAGGGGTACGCCCTCATTTTGAGTGCCTTGGAAAGTGAGAAGGAGGTTTTTACTTATTTTGATAGTCTCTTGAATGAGTTAAAGGGTTGGAGAGTGAAAGCCCTGAAGAAAGAGCAGAATCAAATGAACTACAAGGCACTCAATTAGCCTCTTTGGAAGCCTCGCTTACAAGCTGTCATGAAGAAGTGGATGCATGTACGCAGAGGAGGGATGCTCTGGCTGCTCATAAATCCGACCTCAATAAGCAGGCAATGGTCTGCTTTGCCAAGATGAAGGAATTGAAAGTGGAAATTCTGAGACTGAAGGGTGAGTTTGAGGAGCTCAAGAAGGAGATGAATAGCTGGAGGGCCCAGAATCGAGCCTTAGCTTATGAGCTATCGGAACTCGCTTGCACCATCGAGTTAGGGAATGGCTCTATGGCACAAGTGGCACAAGAAGTGGCCAACCTTAAAGGGCGCGCGCAGGAGGCTATAGCAGTCTCCAGGGCAGCTAACGCGAAGATCAACGATCGTTGATCACTTCAAGGAGAGGCCTCATTCCCCTATTTTTTCTCGCTTCTTGCTTTTACTTGTATGCCTTTTTGACAAAGACATGCGTACAAATTTTAATGATAGGAATGAAATACAACTTTTGGTCTTTTGTTTTGGCCTCAGCATGGCATGCATCTCAATAGCCTTTGTCATTGATTTCTGAGATGACGCAAGTCATTAAGAACCCTCCTTGTGACCTTGTTTTCCCCTCGTGTGTTTTTTTACTTAAATGCCCTTTTGGGTTTTCATTTAAGTCCTTGGGACGTGCTCCATTTCTGGTTTTGAGGGGCCCCATAAGAGAATTTTTGTGGCACTTTTGCTCATGGTTTTTACACCATGACTGCCATTTTTCTTTTATTTTGCCCAAGATGCCCTTTTGGGTTTTCATCGTGTCCATCATTTATTTTTTTGACGACTTTTGCTTACGGTAGTTGATGGTGCTACCACGCCCCGTTATTTTTTCCTTGTTTCTTTTTCTATGTATTTTGAAGCTTTTGCCCATGATGCCCTTTCGGGCTTTTATCATGTCCGTCTTTTTTATTGAGAAGTGAGATAGGGGGAGTTAGCATACCCTATTCCTTTCCTCGAAGCGTGCCGAGCACCGGCAGCTTCAATGACCTCGAAGGGGGCAATTACTTCCTTGCCATCTTTCAGCCCTTGATTGGTTAGAGGATCATACTCCATCGTCCTCATGATGTGATGAGCCTGCTGATTGTAAAGACTGCAGTCAAGGGAGGTTTTGGCTTCCGGATGAGACAAGGCCTTTGGGGCCCCGCGTCCATCATGGCTCCTTGTCTTTGGCACGAACCCTGCCAACGGTTTTGAAGCGATCAGAGGGGCTTCTTTCAGCTTGGTATTTCCTTTTCGGATGGCTTCCAATTGAACTTAAAGGTTCTCTGCCTCCCTTCTTAGGTCGGTAACGGTAGGTAATGGAGCGGCAGGGATGGGATATTGTCAAACTCTTAGATTGACTCCTTTTTCATTGGAGTGTCTGGGAGATGCAAAACATGTTGGGAGCTACACAAGTAGGTTGTTCCTTGGGCAGAGGATGCGTACCCTCTCCTCTTAAGAGCTTGGGATATGCAGGACCTTATGGTTAGCCTGACTAGACTCGACAACTCGTTGTGATGCTTCAAGCAGGGAAATGGGAATGTGGATGACCTTCTGATGATCTGGTGTGTAAGTAACTCTAGGTTCCAGGACATCAATTCCCATGGCTTCCTTGTGCTCGACGGCTGTCGCTGGTTCAGTTACCAATGGTGGTGATTCTGGAGCCGAAGAAGTAGAGGGTGGAGTCTCTTTTTCAAGGCAAGCGGGTGACACTTCTGGGAGGGAGCAAGGGTCGTTGGGGTAAATGGAGGTCAGAGGGAGAAGCTTGTCATCTCTCTTTTCTTCCTTGAACTTGCTAAAGAGTACTTGTAACGACCCAGACTTTCCAAAATGCATGCGGTGAAGTGCGTGCTGCAGTGAAGAGAGAGAAGAAGAAAGAAAATGCGTACGATGGGATGCGCATGATAGTGAGGAGAGAGAAGAAGAAAGAGAATGCATGCGGTGGAGTGAGCACCGCAGTGTAGAGAGAAGAAGAAAGAAAACATGTGTGGTGGAGTGCTCACGGCAATGAAGAGAGAAGAAGAAAGAAAATGCATGCGACGGAGTGCGCACGTTAGTGAAGAGAGACAGGAAGAAAGAAAACACGCACGACGAAGTGCGCGTGGCAGTGAAGAGAGAGAAGAAAGAAAACACATGCGGTAGTGCGTGCGTGACAAGGAACAGAGAGAAGAAGAAAGAATAGTGAAGGAAGAAGAGAAGAATAAGATCAGCGCCGTGTGTGAAAAAGGAGCATCACCACGCGTGAAGGCAGATAAGAGGAAACGCCATGCGTGAAAGGGAAGGCAATGCCGTGCGTGCATAACGTCGTGAGTGAAAAGAGAATGTGACTGCTGTCGTACGTGTCAGCGCCGCACTTGTAAGTGTCGTTTATGTCACAGTGACTTTTACCAACCCTATCAACCACAGTGGATCCCGCCTACCTTGGGTACTTAAACCCTCTTCCAATCCCATTCCACCGCCATTTCCCTCTCTTGCCCTCATACTCTCTCTCTAAGAATGAAAGTGAGAGTTAACTGCTGCCCTTGAAGAAAGCCATTGCTTGGAGCTTGAGGTGGCGTGCGAGTGGGAGGTTTGAAGGCACCATGAACATCAGGTAAGTAGGTTTAGTAACCATGCATCAATTAATTTGGTAGTGATCAAATTTTAGTAATAAAGATGAGTAAAATGATAGAATGAAGGATATGGGTGTGGTGGAGCTAAAATGAGTCTGAATGATTGATTGGGTGTGGTAAATAAATTTGTTAGTTGTGGAAATTTGTGGAGTAGCTCACTTGCAAGACTAGTTAAACATGAACAAGGTTTTGCATCAAAGTTTATCCTGATTATGAGATGCTATAAGCTATTTGAAATATGCCAAGATTTAGAAATAAAATTTCCAAGGACTATGAGTGTTTTTGTATTCAACTTTCCAGTGGCCAAACGGTGTCCAAATGGGCTCAAATTGGTCATGAATGAAATATATTCTCGTCTACTACAATTTTTTCTTTTACACCATGTTAAAATTTCATATGAGATATGCACCAAAGTTTTAAGGTATGTCACTGTCCAATTTTTCTGAAATTTCTAGCAACTGCCACCTATTTTGCACAGAGCTGTTGACCTATCCAATGCCACCCAAAAACATTAAAACCACTGTTGTTGTAAATATCTATGTGTAAACTTAAAGTTTCATGTTTAAATCATTTTGAAATTCTCTCTTGATTGGGAGTTATGTTTCTGAGAAGAGAGGTACGTCACTGTTACTCGTCACCAAGAATTTCAGTCCTGTGTTCCTCTTGGAAACATATTGCTTTTTGCTCAAACCTTAGCCAAATGTGTTAAAATCACTTTTATAGGAACCATGAGTGATTCTATTTTGAAATTTATTTTAGAGCCTTACCAAAACCCTCCATGGTTTGAGAGTGACGCCCTTTTATTTTTTCATGGGGATGTCATGGTTATGAATGTAGAGGAATTGTGCACTCTTTTCTAAACCCCACTCAAGTGACAAAGTGGTGCAAGTGGATATTCATAAGCTTAAGTTCTATGTGATAGTTTCATGTGATCAATACTACATGATTAAATATTATAGTTTTATGTGAACAATGCTATGTGACCATTCCATACGTGATAAGTGACAAGTGCAATGGCCATGTGGTAGTTACTTGATGAATGTTACATGATGAATGTCGTAGTACAAATGCGATAAAATGTCATACATGCTCATTGATACGTGTGAGTGCCATGTGATAGCTCTCTTTTGATAGATGTTTCATGCTAAGTGGCATAGTGTACATGATACCTGTATATTTCTGAGCAAGACTCAAACATTGCATAATAAGATTGGAATTATCAGTCATAAGGCATTGACTAAGTATGAGAAAATTTAATGCTTGAACATGTTACAATATTGTGATCATGACCACTACGCAATGGGACGCCCATTGGTAGTGGGTACTGTTATGTTATGATAACTTTGATACGGATCACTACATGATGGGACACTCATCGGTAGTGGATATTGTTATATTGATACTACCCACTACGTGACGTAGTGGGTACTGTTATGCTGAGAAAAGTGATGTTGGCAATGTTCCCAAACTCGCTGAATGATAGGAAGGAGTTAGGTGAAAGTGAAATGGGAGGGTCGCAACCCCCGAAATTCATATGATGAGACTAGTGAGTGATGTCTTGTAAGGTAAGTGCCTATCCAAAACTCCAAAGCATGCTGGGGACCGTGTGTGTGAGTATGAGGGCATTACGAAGTGGATTTACCCACTTATCATTGCCCTCCCTCCTGAGAGATGGTAGAGGTCCTAAGCAAAGGGATCAGCTTGGCCTGATGGATCGGGCTTCTACTTCGGGAGCAGGTGAACTAAGGAGTGAGTGAGTAATGATTGAGTAGTGAATATGAATGATAATGATTGTAATGATTGAATGATAATTACGACATTTTGATATGATGCCTGTCATATATGCATTAATGAGATTTCTGATTTATATAACATTTGCATTGTGATTCCCTATAATTGAAAGAATTGTCCAAGATACATGATAGACTCAATAATGATGCTTAGTACCTAGATCTACTTACTGGGCTTTACAGCCCACCCCATTGTATCTCCCTTCCTTGTAGATTGATATTGACAGGTCAGAAGGGCGTGAAGTACGTGATTTTTAGCCGAGAGTCGAAGTCACATTCCTTTGAGAAGAAATCCAAATCTTGTATGTAATTGAGCAGTTTAGCCCTGAATTTTGTTTATTTTGGAAAAATGTAATATTGGTTCATGTTGACCCAGATTCAAGTGTAACATTTTGGAAGAAATTTTATGTAGTACAGTTTTAATGATGTATGGATTTTCCCCCAAATTTAATTATTTATTTGCACTTAGAATTATGGATTTAGTTCTTTGTCATGATTTTCTTTAATCACTGATATAACAGCGTTGAGTCAACTCTGACCTGAGTGACGTGCGCTACCTTGAGATCATGGACCCGCACTCAGTCACCCTCTTGCTTGAAATGAAAGGCGGTAGGGGGCGGGGTCGTGACAGTTATGGTTTCAGTGCAGCCAAGATAAGATTCTTGGCCTAGGGGGATACTAAAAGTGTCCTGATAACAGTATTAGGATAGATTAATGACTGAATGCTCCTGTGCTAGGTTGCAGATGCCGAGGACTCGTATCAACAATCTGAGTTCCAACAATGAGAACACCGAGACGCTCGGTGAGTTTTATATGACTCTGAGGGCAATGACCCAAATGATGAAGGAGTCGATGCCAGCACAGTCTACACCTACCTCAGAGAAAAATAACAGTAGTCTGATATAAAGGTTAAGGAGACTGGCACGCCCAACCTTCTTAGGGCAAGGAGGAGTAGGAAAAGTCGAGAGGTGGAAGAGGCAGATAGAGAAGATCCTAGAAGTGTTACACTGCTCAGATGAGTAGAAAGTCAGGTTGAGATCCTTTACGTTGGAGGGAGAGGCTGAATATTGGTGAAACTCAGTAAAGCACTCTTGGAGAGAGTCGGGAACCGAGACCACTTAGGATAAATTCCTGACGGCATTCGATGATAAGTACCTTCTAA
This sequence comes from Amborella trichopoda, assembly GCF_054954075.1. Lineage (NCBI taxonomy): Eukaryota > Viridiplantae > Streptophyta > Magnoliopsida > Amborellales > Amborellaceae > Amborella > Amborella trichopoda. Next base: position 18,076,184 of record NC_142345.1, on the reverse strand, counting down.
ACTCTGTCAGGGAGAGGAAGGAAGTAGAGTTCATTGAGCTTCAACAAGGGAGTATGACAGTGGAGCAATATGCTGCTATGTTTACGAAGTTTTCTAGATACACACATCTCATCATTCATACAGAGGCATAAAAGGCGGCAAAATTTGAAAGGGGCCTTCAGCCGGACATCAGAGGAAGAGTACTTTTGACCAACCTGAAGTCGTATGCCCCATTGGTATACCTCGCCCTAAAGATTGACAGGGACTGTGAGGATCACAAATCAAGGAGGCAAGGAAATATGAAGCCCTTGCCATCGGGAAACTTTGGTAAGAATCCCCAACAATTTCCAAAGAGGGATGTTAGAGGAAGGCCTTACCAACATAACCAGAGGGCCCAGAGAAATTTCCTGGGTGGCATGGAGAATGATCGATGCCCGGACTGTTCTCTTTGTGGGAAGGACAACCACACTGCAGCCGAATATTACAAGAAGCATAACATGTGCCTCAGGTGTGGCAAGCCCAGCCATTGGGTTAAGGATTGCCTCATGATGAAGACAGAGGACCAACCAAAGATGCAAGGATGAGTATTTGACCTCACCGAGCAAGAAGCCAAGGCGTCAACCTCCGTGATCATAGGTACGCTCTCTATTTTGGGTGTTAAAGCTAGAGCCTTGATTGACCTTGGTTCCTCACACTCTTTTGTTGCACCCCATTTTGCTTGCTATCTAAATGTTGAGCATGTATGTCTTGATTAACCTCTAGTAGTATGCATGCCTGTGGGGGATTCCATGGAAACTATAAGGTTAATAGACTGCATAAAATTACAATTGATGAGTGTGACCTGTTTGTAGACTTGATACTAGTAGATATTCAAGATTTTGATGTTATCCTAGGCATGGATTGGTTGTACACACACCATGCCACCATCAATTGCCATGAAAAGACGGCGACCTTTAAACACCCTGACCAAACTGAGCTACACTTTGAGGGCATTAGGGATACTCCCCCTCAGCACTTTATTTCTGCTCTGCGAGCCTCTCACCTCCTAACTAAGAGATGTGAAGGATATCAGGCCTATGTGGTTAAAAATTGGGGCATCCAGTCTCAGCTACAAGGGATACCAATACAAGGGGCCCCCACTTAATAAAAGCCTAGCGAACAATGGAAATCCCGAGAATCTTAGAATAGCCTCAGAGCTGGTCAAGATCTTCATGAGGACTTCAAAGGACTCCTGCCAAGTTTTGTCGCATTCCAATATATTTAAGGCAGTGCAGACTGAGAAACAATTCTGACAAAATCGGTCTTTATGACCCTAAAATAGACCCTATAACAAGAGTTACATTTGCAGTGTCTCTATTCATTGTGGGGCCACCACCAATGGATTCGGCACAGTTGAAAACCCCTAGACATCAAATTTCATCTTGAATGGATACTCTATGAAGAAGTTATAGGCAAAAGAGTAAAATAGGAGGAGCCGCACCTTATTCCCGTGCAGCCACGCTGCAACTCCACACCATTGAAGGGATAGTCACGACCAGTGACTTTCGACACTTATATCTCACTTGTCCAAGGTCTGATCAAGCCCAAATTTTGTGAGCTTATTCGTCTCATCAAGACGAACATTTCGACATGTGGCACGCCCCATGACAACACCCGAGTGCAAAGAAAAGCTAGAGAGAAGTTGTTGATCCATGAAGAAAGTGCAGGATAATCAACAGCGTCGTGCCTCGTTCGAGCAACTAAATCATGCCGCTCGCGAGTCCGATCGACGTGAGACCAATTCCACCACGTACATAAGGTCTCGGGCTATCTCTGACCCGAACCCTGTTGCATGATGAATGGTCGGATTCTACACATGAAGCTGACAAAGAGACTACAAATTATGTTGTCGAAAATTCCAAATTCTTGCCAAAATTCTAAAGTTGCAAAATCTTCGTTCGGGCATGTAATCGAGCTACCTTTGTTGCCCCACAATGGTAACGGCATGCTCATTGTGATCCAATAAAGAAATCACCGAAAAACATCAAGGAATGAGCACACTATTGATCTGAAGTTTCAAGGTCCAATCAAATTTCAAGTCAAATGATCGTGCACTAAAAATAAAATCCATGGCTCTAAGTTGGTATCAAAAAGATCGTCATGCCGAGCCTTATAAGAAAACAATCATCTTTCGATCAACCGGGCATCAGAATGACCCCGGATCATCCATGAAAATCATGCACATTCTAGGGCGACTCAGGGTCTGTTCTAAACTTTTCCAATTTTTTTTAATTCAATTTAATCTTAATTTCCAGCAATTAGGGTATCTTTTGATCATTCACCCATGTTTGGGGCAAATTCTACATATACCATGTACCATCATTGTATGCTGGAGGAAATACACATACACAGAGAATACACAAATCACTTAATAAAATTTATCTTTCTTCTCATTGTTGTGTCAAGTTTGGAGAGAGAGAGAGTAAGGTGAGAAACATTTGGACTGGTATCGCTAGGCTCAAGGTAAACCTTCTCTCTCTTCTCTTTCTTTCCTTCTTCTTTCTCTTCCTCTCCTTCTTCTTCCTCTTCTCCATCTGAGCTTCCCTCATAAGTCATGCACGGCAGTGGCAATGCCATGCATGCCTCTCTTGTGGTCTCACAGATCGCGCTTGGTGATGGCAGTGCCATGTGCGAGCCTCCTTCTTCTTCTGTTCATCCATCTCCACCTCCCAGTGAGGCTTGTAGACAGTGTTGCTCATTGTTGCATCCTCGATGCCTCAGTGAAGAGAACAGATGACGACACTCATTGCTACCCGTAGGGGTCATCCCCCATCGAGCGCCTATCGCAGACGGCGATGCCTATCGCCGCCCGTGAGCTTTCTTCACATGCACAATGCTTATCGCCGTCAGCAAGCCTCCTTATTTGATTCTGTGCTCATCGTCGCTCCCCCTTGCATCCCACGCCTACTGCCGTGCACCTCATGAGAACTATCGTCGCTCACTTCGCAAATGGCTATTGTCGTACGCTTCATGAGAGGTTATCACCGCTTGCACAAGGGTGTGCTGCCTTCTTGTTTTACCAACGATAATGTCTAGCACCGTTCATAATTCCTTGCTTCCCCTCATGTCCCAAGCAGTAGTGCCTAGCGTTGTCCAAGGGCCGTGACACTGCTACTCCACAGTTGTGGGTGGCGATGCCTAGCGCCGTCAGAACCCTATCTCTCCGCCATCTCATGCCTTCTATTCATTCTCTCCTCTTCTCAATTGATCGATGGTTGACCTAGCCTAGCACCGCCACATAGTGACAATCAATGAGGATGAGGGAGCACCCGCTATCCTCTGCACAATATTTTCCATAATGCTCGAAGAGGGACACATCACACCAAAGCCGACAAGGCAGCATAAGTTCTTGACTCCAGGAGCTGAGAACCTCTGGCGCTCGTATCGCCTGATACGAGGCCATGATGTGAGAAAATTCATTGGCGTCCATGAACTCTTGGCAAAGAAGATGCAGCGATGTCAGGAAGCTCATAGTAGCCCAGAAGGTTCCCTCAAGTCCCTCTTCTGCTAGTGCAAGCCCCAGGAAGCACTAAGCCAGACCCTCTATAGGCCCTCTTCGAGGCAATGCTCCAACAGGGTCTCATCACTCCCAAGCCCGTTAGGCAGCCTAAGTGCCTTGCCCAGGACACAAAAGATCTCTGGTGCCCATATCACCAAGAATGGGCCCACGAGGTAAAGGAATGCTTTAGGTTCAAAGTTGTAATGACAAAGAAGGTCTAGGAAGGCCACATCGTTTGTGCGGTCCTCCCGGAACGCTTCCAAGTCATCGCTTCCATTCAAGAGGAACCCCCTCTATAGGCCCCTCATGAGCATATACCGGACCTCTCTGAGCCCACGACCTCTCAGCCTTGGAAAGTCTACCATGGCCAAAGTAGGCTCAAATACCTAAAGTGTGAGGCAGTCCACCAGGCTTGGACTACTCACCAACTCGATGGGGTAGACCAAACACTTCCCCAGGGGTCTAGAAGGAGATGACGAGCACCCAAGTTTGCTCGCCGAAGGAATACCATCCCTCAACCACCAGTTGAGGAAGAATTCCATAGGACCCTTCCTCCACTACCAATTTTACAGGATTTCATCACAGGCGCAACTCGCCTTATCTTGTCGTCCAATCAGACGGACATCCCTGAGTCATCAATAAGTCTAGAGTCGTTTAATATGGGTGACGACGCTAAAAGCACCCCACAACAGTCAACGCTAGGGCAGACCTAAAATACCCCCCGAACAGTTCCAATTTGGGCTACGACGTAAAAAGCTATTCAGAACATTCTAGCTCTTCTTCTCCTCCCTCCTTTTCTATTTCCTCCACACGTACAGCTCGACAGTGTTCAGACTTCGATGCTCTAAACAGCGAGCTCCGAGGCACCAGCCTCAACAGGTCGTAGCAAAAGTGCCTCAGAGATATACTGACCCAGGCAGCTAGATTCTCGACAGTCGTTGACGCTCGGGCTAGGACCCAGCGATCATCTAGCTCCTCTTCCAAAGAGGCCTCCCACATGGTGCAGATCTTGGAGGTATTACTCAACACGGGGCAAATGAACCTGAGATCATGGAAGAAGCTACATCCCACACCTCAACAGCTCAAGGTCCTCAAATTTCCTGATCCTTCACTCTTTCCTAAGCCTAAACCTCAAACCTCTACATCCTTAATGCAAGCCTCTATTGCTTCCCCATTATCCCGGACTGCACTGGCTGAACAACAAAGTCAGCCAGTGTCACAAACAAAAACCCAACCGAAGCTTGTTCCTAAGCCTACCCTACCACCTACACCAGTGATTGGATTAGGAACACACAAGACTGATGAGGATAAAGTTAAATACGATGTAATTGAGCATTTGACAAATTTTCCAGCCCTTCTAAGTATTTATGATGCCCTCCTGCTGTTTAGAGACTATCGTATGGCTCTGGTTCAAGCCCTTTCTAACCCAGAGGTGTACGAGACTGAAGTGGAGCATATTGAAGTTGACCTAGCCATCCTGAGTTGGTGCTTAGAAATTTCCTTTTCCGAAGATGACCTTCAGTTGGGAGGCAAATACCACAACCGCCCCCTCTTTGTGACTGGTGAGCTGCACAGCTACCCTATCAACCAGATCATGCTGGATGGAGGGTCAGCAGTCAACCTGATCTCAAGAAGGATTCTCACCTGACTGGGATTAGGGTTTGACGACCTCACTCTCACACACATCACCGTGCAAGGGTTCAATCAATCAGGAGAGAAGCCAGCTGGTACGATGCGCCTTTGTCTCAAGATTGGCGACCTCAACAATTACGCTCAGTTTCATGTAATCGACATCGATACCTCTTACAACATCCTGCTCGGCCCCCCTTAGCTTCACGATCAGGGGGTGGTTCCTTCCACGCTCCACTAATTCTTCAAGTACAGCCGAGATGGAAGACAACACACGGCCTATGCTGATAAAAGGCCATTTCTTGTAGCTGAGACTCACTATGCCGACGTCAAGTACTATTTCGCAGACCTTCCAGCGCCAAAGAAATCAAAAGATGATGATTCGACGCCTGTGAGAGAAACAGGGCCCTCATCTGAAGAGGATGTTGAAGATTTGGGGCAAATGATTACAGACATGTCCAAAGACGAAGAAAGACAAGGAAAGATCCTCCCTTTGACTCCCATCTACCCAGGTATACCTTGCCACCTCTTCGAGGTCATGGTGTCTTCCCCTGGAGACGAAGCCTCCCCGTCTACTTCTAATTCACCAAAACAAAATGTAGAGCTGGAAGCAACATCTGAGCCTGAAGAAGCCCTAGAAGTTGACCTTCCAGCACCGATAGTAACCTATACACTGGATCAGCAAAAGGTCCTGCATATGCCCATTACTCTTCTTGAAGATGAACTGGCATCCCGACCACCAAGAAGGGTACTTCAAATTCCATCCTCCATGAATAAGGAGACCATCAGCAGCCAAAAGAAGGCCATACACTTCTCAAGGGTTACCGAAGAAGTGTAGGTGGACAAGAGTCAGCCCTCCGGCTCTCAAAAACAAGATCCCATGATAGAAATGAGAAGTGAGCTTCGTAGCCTCTAGAATCAGTTGGAGGTTATGCACGTCACTTCAGAGCACATGAAGGAGTTTGTCCTTGAGACTATGAGTTATAATGAGCTCAAAATCAATGCACCTCGAATCGAAGCATGGCTCCCCTAGACTGGGGTATTTATAGCAAACAGGCTCATCAAATAATGAGAACCATGAATTATGAGCCCCTGTCCAATCAAACACTCAGGGGTGAGGAAGAAGTTGCTCCCCCATTCGAGGTAATTGAAGCCACAACAGGCTGCCATAAGATGAAGCAAGGAGTGGGCTATTCTCTTTCATCTCAACTATAAAAGAGTGAAAGCAATAAAATAGAAAAAAGAAGGAAAATAAGAGACATGCATTGCATGGAGTGGGCTATTCTCTTTCGTCTCAAACTATGAAAGGGCAGAAGCAATAAAATAGGAAAAAGAAGGAAAATAAGATACAAGCATTGCATTGAAAAAGAAAAGAACTATTTCATTCATCAAAAGTGTCGTTTCTTTACAATAAAGAGAAAAATAGAAAGACGATGATGTAAAAAACTGTCAATGATCTCATTGACCTTCCCCTTGAACTCATCAGCCGAGGCTCTCACTCACTTGATGCTCACTCTCAATTCAGCCACCAGCCCAGCCTCGTGCTCCACTAGAGCTAGCTACTCGCCGAGGGAGTACTCGACGTCCAGCAGCTTCTAACCCAGTTCCTTATCTTTGGCCTCCTCAACTGTCGTCTCCTCCTCCAACTTGGCAAGCACCTGTTCCCATTTGGCAATCTTAGCCTTCAGGGTCTACACCTTGTTATGGCTCGTTACGACCTTCTTGGCAAGAGCGGACTTCTGAGTGATGGTAGCTTCCATCTCCCCTACCTAAACCTTTGTCAGCTCCCAGTTATGTGCTAGGGAAGCCTCCAATGACTCTAATTGCGAGCCCTCTAGACGCATTGCGACCTTTTCTTCCTGTTGGGCCTTCATTCTCCATTCCTCCAGCTCATTGGCAATGCTGTCAAAGAAAGGGAGAACTTTGAGCACACTCCCTAAGGCGATCCCCATCAATTGTGGGATCATTGTCCCAAGTTCTTTAAGAGACGCTCCTTCAGGTTTTGGAGGCTCATTCGAAGCAGGTAAAAAATGACGCCTGACAGCCCGATGAAATTGAGCTTGGGCAGTACAGTAGGGGCGACCATAGTAGGAGGAGCCGCAGCCGCAGCCAAGGCCTTAGGCTCCCAAGATTTAAGGGTAGCCTCAGGATGCTCTGTACCTCTGCAACGACTGTCTCTCTCAGATTCCTTGTCATGACCGAGTCGGTCTCGACCCTTAGCTCAGATGCCATAGCTTTATCTTCTACAAGCTCCACAGACTCAGCCAGGGCAAGGCTGACCTCCTCACCTGGAGCTACTACCTCAGTCTCAAGCTGCGCCACTGTAGCCGCCTCTCCCGAGGTAGCAGTCTCTCCCTTTGTCCCCTCTTCTCGAACCTCCATCTCCACGCCTGCAGGTTTGACACTTTCTCCCTCTCCTTCTTCGCCCTTGTCTTCGATGACAACCACTTCAGCTACTGGCTCTCCCAAGGGGCCTGCCTCCTTTACAGTTACGGGTGTCGCCTCTAGACCCTCCAAGCTTGATCCTTGAGGGTGTCCTGCCTCTGCTTCCCCTACAGCTACATCACCTTAAGGAGCAAATTCCTGCTGCTGAGGTCGTCCCTCTTCAGGTCCTAGAGCTCCAACCTCTTCTATGACTACAAGCTCTATCGAGGTTTCCCTTTCCTTGGAAGGCACAACAACCTCTAGGGGTCCTGAGGCCCTCTCCATCTTTGCCGCCTCATCAAGGCTAGCATCCTAAGTCCCATTCACCTCCATCGGGACTGGGCCCTCCCCTTTAGCCACGGATGTCACTTCCGGGTCCAAAGTAATCTCGATCGGGGCAGTAGGATCTGAGCCACTAGCTTGAGCCTCTGTAGGGCTTGGGGATGGTTCAGGTGAAGGAGAAGGTGAATCCTCAAGAGCAAAGGGCGATGCAGAAGTAACAGGGGACATACAACCCTCTGAAGAAGCAGACGGTGAGGAGCCGTCTTCTGACTAGCGGACCACTGGGATCTTATGCCCTTTGTGTTTCGAAGCCTTGGCTACCTTCTTAGCCGTAGCATGAAAAGTCGGAGGTAGCCCGCTTCCTCTTCTTTCCTTTCGCCTGCTCAGTTGCAGCAGTCTTTGAGGTGCCTGATTTGGCATGGTGACTAGCTTGTTATGAGAGCCACTCCCTATCAACTCATTCATATCCTGGACCGGACGCCCTTTGTACCCTGAGACCTTGTGGCCTTCCTTCCATTTGAATATGTTAGAGAGGTTGTCAAAAACTATCTCTTTCTTCTTTTCCATATTGAGGAACCGCGGCAAAGACTTGTCTACGGTAGTCTGGCGAGGCCACCCAACCATGAACTAGTCATGGGGGAAGCCTAGGGTAAAGATTTCGCCTAAGGGATGGGTCATCGCCATTTTTGTGTCCTTGTATCTTGGCTCCATTGGTCACTCCCCCCTTTTCATGGGTGGTCCACGTCCCAATACCCCTTGTTTGTGATTCTCAACCAGAGCTTGTGGGCCTCGGTTGCCCATGCCATCTTACCAAAATGGGGTAGCACATACTTATTGACCTTGATGACCTCCAAGCATATGGCCCAAGCAGTACGAATGTGCCTCGGGAGCCAAGTCTCTCGGAGGGTTCCCAATTGGTCTTTCTTCCAGCGAGTAGCCCTGCTATGTTGTTTCACAAAGAATGCTGAGAAAGGACAGCTTGAAGCTCATGCTACCGGGCAAACTGAAGAGGAAAGTATCCCTCAAGGTTCGCGCTATGGACAGTCTGATAGGCAAGAACTCCTCCTCTGACGCTCAGTATAAACATCAATTCTTTTGAGCTGGTGAAGTCACCATTTAGGTGATGGCCCAACTCATCAACAAACTCATGCTCAGTGAGGCCTCCAATAGGGAACGCCACCTGGGTCATGTGGAGGTGATCGTTGTTGAACAAGCTGTGCTCATGTCCTGGGGTATGGAAAATTGCCTTCTGCCAGGCAATCTTCAGTAAAATGGACACACGGTTTCCTCCAACTCTTTGGTTTTGATATGTGTTCAGAAAATAAGCCCCAAGCAAGCCATACACATAATGGACTGGGAAAGGGGTCTTGAAATCTTCTGGGAAGGCCTTGCCAATCTACTATGCCATTACCTCCTTCATCCTCTTGATATTGTCTTCCCCTGGAAATGGCTCTCAGGCCATGATAAATATTTCACATAACAGGTTGTGCTAGTGCGTACTCCTTCCCCTGTGCCATGTCGCAGGCCATATAGAATGTGCTGGTATGAATGACGTATGCCCCTCCTGGTAGGGCAAATTTACATAATAAGAGTACCAAGTAAGCAACTAGGAAGATATGCTCATTCTCCTTTCGTAGCTCGAAAACCAGTGGGGTTTCCTTCTCCCCTTTACTCGACGATGGACCAACTTCATCTGTATAGTCACCATTGAAGAATGTTATCCGCTTGGCGAAAGTGACTCACCAGCTTTTGAGCTCATCATTGAGTTGTCGGTAAATCCCGAACAATTCCTGAAGCTCAGCTGATGGGGCTTCTTTGCCTACCTTTTTCCCTCCAAAGACAATTGAGTTTGGGGGAATAAATTCGTCATACCTAACACCAAGGAGCGGCAGCCAACTAATGAAGTGCAGGTCTATCAACAATATCCCTGCCTCTCCATGACCAAGCAGCCATGTGTTGCTAACATGGCTTCAAGTTTCCAACAACCCTTTGATCGTATTTGAGCAATGGTCATATTAGCCCATCTAGCACTGCAGGGCGGTCGGCAAGGAATCCTGTCTCAAAGTATTTCTTTAATGGCTCAGCACTTTCATGGTCCATGAGGAGTACCCATTCAGATATTGATGCTCTCCTTGTACCCGCAGGCCAGCAGAAGACCAGAGGTTTGTACTATCTACTTGCCTAGAGTCGGCAAGTTCCCATTGAAGGCTATGTTTTAGTGCAGGCAATGCAGGAGGACTACCCCTTCCTCTACACTTACATTGCCATCATTATCTTCCCTCATCACCAGCCAAACAACGTCACTAACAAAGGTGATGCTCAAGGGCCACCTAGGTTCACAAAAGCTATCGGTGAGCCAGATTGGCTCACCTCTCACCAAGATGTCATCGGTGAATTATTCGGTACCAAGCTCCCCTACTCACGGAAGGTTCTTCATGTCTGGAATAGTACCTGAAGACTGGGCATTAGATCAAAAGCTTTACTGTTAAGGGACACTAAGCAGGCCACGAAGAAATACGCTCACAAAGGTGTATCACCGACTGGTTACTCAGGGCGTAATGTTGACAAGTTATCGCCATCTCGCAGCAAAGGGCAGGACTGTCGCCGTTTGCCCTCTGAGATGGTATGATCGTGCGCAGAGGGCTGGGCTATCACCGTCTGCCTGCTGTGTTGCTATCTCTGTCTCGTAGCCAAAATAGGGTATCGCTGTCCCACGATCAAGGGACTATCAGAAACGCCCGCACTCAAGCTGTTCTCACGTGCCACACGCGCAGCACACCACATCCCTCGAAATCCGGGCACGTCGTCTGACACTCGTAGCATGGCCTATCACCACGCGTGCGGAGGGTGAACGTTCGTCGTCTCGCAACCCTTCTCCACCCGACCATTGCAGTCCTGCGATGCCTAGGGTTCTCATTGGCGCTTCCTCTTCTCGTCGGGAATTCGCTCTTGCTCGTCAGGAAACCTTTTCACTAGTAAGTAAAGTTTGCCGAGAACCACCAAAAATCCCCAGAAAGCATCCCTGTGACCCCTCGGGTTTCCCTTCTCCCTGTTTTCGCACTTCAGTAGTTCGCCACAAACTCATCGGAATTCCACTACGTTTCTAGTGAGCTAACTGCTACTACTCCTTCTTCGCTTTTGATAGCCTATCGGACTCCCTTGACTTCTCTACAACCTCCTTTCAGCCACGAGACTATCAAAAAAGCACCGAAACTCTGGCAGAGCAACTCTGCAAATCTCGTTAAGGCCTCGAGGAACCCGGTTCCTTGCTCTGAAAGCCTTGACACTCTTCGAAAGTATCTGCAAGCATGGTATGAAGCTCCACGACCTACTCAGGTCACCAGAAATCTCCTGATAGCCTGACTACTACAAACTTTGGCCACGAAACTCTCGTCGAAAGTCTCTTTTCAAAAGCTCAGGCTCTCCCTCTCTCTATATAAACTCTTTAACTATTTTACCCTTCGATAAAATAGTAAGAAAAGGGTTTTGCCCCATTTATATTTGGCAGTACCACAAAATGCCCCTCACAAATTCAAAATGACACTTCAGTCCCCCACTCCTGATGGTAATAAGACCAAGCCGGGCCGGGTCAAGCTCGAGACTTGAAAAGGCTATCGCCGTGTGCCTCACCCAAAGGCTATCGTCGCGCACTTCGTCAGGGAGCTATTGTCGTGTGCCTCGCGAGGAGCTATTGTCACGTACTTTGTCAAGGGGCTATTGCAATGGACCTTGTCAAGGAGCTATCACTGCACACTTCGTCAAGAGGCTATCACCGAGGGCCTTGTCAGAGAACTATCGCCGTGCATGCATCATCGAAGCCTAATGCCATGTTCGCCATCCCACACTTAGTGTCGTGCGCAAGTCAGGGCACTCTCATCTGGACCATTGCCCTGTATCCTAAAGAAGTTAATTCCCTGCACCACGGTCTCACTCTCTTAAGAGTCCAGTCTCCGGTGACAGCTCTGTTCCCCATGGAGTCGCATTCCCTACCCACACAACAGTCCGTGCTGCATGACCTTAAAGTGCACAGCTCGGTCCGTGTTGCATGACCTTAAACTGTATAGCCTCGGTCCGTGCTGCATGACCTTAAACTGCATAGCCACGGTCAATGCCACATGACCTTAAACTGCACAGCCATGGTCCATGCTGCATGATCTTAAACCGTAAGGCCATGGTCCAAATGCATGACCCTAAACCGCATGGTCCAAACTATATGACCTTAAACTGTAGTGGAGGTCTAAATGCATGACCTTAAACTGCATAGTCCTCATTACATGACTCAAAACTGTACGATCATGGTCCAGCTGTATGACCTTAAACCATAGTGTACATCTTGGCCCTTGACGTCAAAAGGCTTATGACCATGGTCCAAACTACATGACCTTATATTGTAGCACAGATCTAGTTGCACGACCTTAAATTGCATGGTCCTAACCGCATGACTTTAAACTGCATAGCCATGGTCCGAGTTACAAGTGCACAAAGCGACAAATAATCCATATGCATAACTCTAACTGTGAGATGGACCACCTCTTCACCAGATGTATTTCATCAACATCCCCAGTGGACTTAGATGTATGCAAGGGTCGTGCCTACCCCTTCAATCCTTGATGGGTCTGTTTCACACCAACATCCCAGTGAGAGTCACATCCTACTGCGACCCACCATTCCCAAGGAGTTAGAGTCATTCTCATCTTCTCAACCCTCAGTGGGGTTAAACCCGTGCTCCGACCCATCAACCCCAGTGGAGTTACATGCATACCATTGCTCATTATCCCCGTGGAGTCATACTAGCCCTCATAATCCCCAATAAAGCATGCTTCCGCTTGCCATTCTTCATAGGGCCACCATATTCATCTAAAGCTCTCTACTAGTGTATAACCTTAACTATTTTTATCCCCAGGGAGTCAGATTCCTATCCACAACCTATCCCCCACGTAGCTTTACCTACATGGTGACCCACATAATGGTCAGTGTTGTATGACCTTAAACTACACAGCCTCGGTCCATGCTGCATGACCTTAAACTGGACAGCCTTGGTACATGCTGCATGACCTTAAACTGCACAACCTTGGTCCATGCGGCACGACCTTAAACTGATAGCCTCGGTCTATGCTGCATGACCTTAAATTGTGTAGCCTTGGTCCGTGCTTCATGCCCTTAAACTGCATAACCTCGGTCTGTGCTGTATGACCTTAAACTGCACAGACTCGGTCCATGCTGCATGACCTTAAACTGCACAGCCTTGGTATGTGCTGCATGACCTTAAACTTCACAGTCGTGGTTCAAGCTACATGACCTTAAACCATAGCGGAGGTCTAGTTACACGACTTAAAACTGCATGGTCCTAGTTGCATGACTTTAAACTGCATAACCACAGTCCAAGCTATATGACCTTAAACCATAGTGCACGTCCTGACCGCATGACATTAAACTACTTGGCCCATGTCTAAGAGGCATGACCTTAAAGATGCCCCCACATACGTGCACATGCCCTTTACGTGCATATTCACGCATGTCTTCTCAAACGGATCCGTTCGTGTGCGCACACCACCTTCATTACCTCACCAGTGAGTCCACATACAAGCACACGCCCTTTACGTGCATCTTCATGCACATCTTCTCCAATCGACCTGTTCGTGTGCGCACACCACCTTCATTACCTCCCCAGTGAGTCCATATACGTGCACACGCCCTTTACGTGCATCTTCATGCATGTCTTCCCAAAACGACCCGTTCGTGTGTGCACACCACCTTCATTAGCTCCTTAGTGAGTCCATATACGTGCACACGCCCTTTACGTGCATCTTAACGTACGCCTTCCTTAACCAACCCATTTGATTGTGCACACCATCCATCATTTCCCAATGAGTCTCACCCATGCTCACAAAACGGCGAGCCATCTCACCACCCATACTCACCGTTAGCTAGTGGGTCACCACTCTTCACCCACCATTCTTCCTTCATAGGTAGCCTCATGCTATCTCCCCCAATGTGAGTCAGAACCATCACCATACACACTTCATGTCCCCTACAGACTGTCCTTCGTCACCACTACGGTCCAGCAGTATGACCCTAAACCTATAGTGCATGTTCAGGCCACATGATGTTAAAAGGCTTCGCACAAGTTCCGTAGGTAGGACCTTAAACACGCCTTTACAAAAAAATGGGCATGGTGTGCACCTCGATAAGGGAACACCATGAGTAAAAATGACAGACATGCATGGTCACGAAACCATGAGTAAAAGAGTTCTGTGAAAACAAGAACCCACGCACGGTGAAAACCCCAAAAGGGCACCGTGACCAAACATAGATGAAAAGGGTGGACATGACTGCCAGGTCATGGGTAAAAGAGCCCAAAAACAAAGGAAATTGGTGAAAACTGTCTCTACAGCGCTACTTCCCCCTTGTTCAAGTGAAAACCCTTAAAAGGGTGCTTGGACCGACAAAACAGGTTGACACACTACCACAGCCTCAACCGGTACTCAATTGCCAAACATGCATAATTCCATTGAGGTCTACCTAAAACCCTCAACTGTAAGCATCCAATCACACAAAAAAATGGTTCATCCAGGGAATGAGAGCTGCATAAGATCTCACACACTTCAACATCAACAAACAACAAGAGTACTTGAGGGTGAGGACGACGACCAAAAGATCCCTTCAAATTGCTAAAGACCATCATGAAGGTAAGAAACTTACGAAGCCAGGGCCTAACCTACCAAATACTTCAGGGTTATTCTTCGCCATGACATCGCCTCACCTAAAACCTTCCTTAGCCGACAGGCCCAGACCTTTTGGACCCGACAGGATGGGGCCCACGAGGCTGCCTTGCAAAACTTCCCCTAGCCAACAGGCCCAGACTTTCAGGATAGGTCAGAAGGGCCCATTGGACCTTGCTAGATGGGACATATAGAGATACCCTGAACATAAAAACCAAACTTGGTGTAGTAGTGAACAATACCAACCAAGGGTTCATAGCACTTGGCCTCCAGATAGGCCCGATTTTGGCCAATGAGGTCCCTACAAAATCCTCAATCTATCAGAATAAAAAATAGTCCTTCGAGGGTGAGGACTTCGATAGGATCCCTCAAAGGTTTTTTTCCCCCTAAAGTCTCCACGGATGGACCCGTACATTGCGTCCAAACGTCCGAGCATCCTAATCACAGCATTGCGTGAACCTTCGTAGCGTTCGTGTAGTCCTTGGCTAGCCCTAGAGAAATTTCCCAAATGATTGCACTTATTGATTCTCTCAAAGTACAACAATTGGTGGGGCATGCTATTGGAAGATATTTTTCATCATTGTGGGGTCCCCGCTCAATAGAAGCTTAGCAAACAGTGAAAATCCCGACAGTCTCAAAATAGCCCTAGAACTGGTCAAGATCTTCATGAGGAATTCTTCATGAGGACTCTCAAAAGTCTCTTGCTAAGTTTTGTCGCATTTTGACATGTTTAAGGATGTGAAGACTGAGAAATTTCCGACAGAATCAGCCTCTAACACCCTGAAATGGACCCCTATAACTAGAGCTATATTTTCGGGGTCTCAATTTGCTATTGGACCACCACAATTGGATCTGGCATGGTTGAAAACCCACAGGGGTCAAATTTCAGCTTAAACAGCCACTCTAGGAAGACATGATAGGCAATAAAGTGAAACAAGAGGAGCCGCACGCTATTCCCATGCAGCCACTCTACAACTCCACACTATTAAAGGGACAATCATGAGTAGTAAATTTCAATGCTCATACTCACCCGTCCCATGTCGAGAGGATTTTCTCCACAATTGTGCACGTGGACCCTCCACAATTGTTTGCGAGAGGATTTTCTCCTACCGTACGCCCAATGAACAGTCGGGCCCGACCAATTGGTGACTCCATAGGGGACATGCCACCCTATAGTTGGCGCGGACTGTTCTCAAGAAAACATCTATCTTCTTTCTCTCTAAAACTGCAATGGAGTCTCATTACTCCTCTTTCGTCCAAGTTGGGGACTTCATCATCCCCACATTTGTGACCTTTCCTACGAAGAGCAAGACGACCAATCCTGCTTCTCCCCTATCCTCCTCAAGAGGCTTGGCTGGCCCTACCATCCTAGTTCTAACTAAGAAAACAAGGGGAAAGGGTTCTCAAACCCCTTTTCCCTCCTTCTCCAACATCAAAGGGAAATCCATTGATGTCAGCTGCAAGAGTGGCTCTGAAACTACTGTCTCTCATAAGCACCCTGTTACTGGCGAATATCCCGCTAGTCGTACGCTTAAAAGTGGTCCTCACGTGACTACTCCTCTTCACCCGGTGGGTCTTAACAAGATCACCATCTCAGCGGGTAATCGAAAGTTGACCCCACCTATGCTTCGCAAAGGCGTCACTAGTACTAGCACATCGTTACACACACCTCACTCTGGCGACCCCTATGTCAGTCCGCACAACCCCAAAGCCGTTGCTCACACATTTACACACATCCCTTGAGAGCTGAACTCATCACAAGTGGTCCTCAAGCCACTAATGCACCGCATCATAATCTCGCAGCTCGGGGCAACCAAAAGGCTGGAACCAAATGAGCACACGACTTTTAAGGAGTCTATTGAATGGTGCACACTTATCCGTCATCTATGAAATGAAGCACCTTATGGCTTGTACATAACCTTGAAGCCCACAGATTTCTCTGATGTTCCGGGGAGGAGGCATTTTAGTGATGGCTCGTATTTTGGATGGGTCCACCTAAATGCCTCTTTGGCTCACTATAATGCCTAGTAATTTGTCGAATTCAACTCCAATGTCACATTTTTGTAGATTGAGTTTGAGTTGATGTTTTCAGAGTCTTTCGAAAATGGTTCTCAAGTTGGTGAGATGATCAAACATGGTCTTCAACTTGACCAAGATATCGTCGACATAGTCTTCCATAATGGTATGCATTAGATCGTGGAAGATGCTAGTCATTGCTCGTTGATAAGTTGCTCTTGTGTTTTTGAGATCGAAGGGCATGACTTTGTAACAGATGGTTCCCCATTGTATTATGAATGACGTCTTGGTTTGGTCTTCTACTGCGATGACGATCTGGTTGTAACTCGAGAAGCTGTCCATGAATGACAACATCTTGTGCCCCATAGTGTAGTCGACCAAGGAATCTATATTTAGTAATAGGAAGTTGTCCTTTGGACATGCCTTATTAAGGTCTCAGTAGTCGACACACACTCGGATCTTCCCGTCTTTCTTGGGTATGACCATTTTGTTGGCCAACCATTTTGAGTAATCGACGGGGGCAATGAACTTTTCCTTGAGCAGTTTGTCAATTGATTCCTTGATTTTGAGCTCGAGGTAGGTCTTTTGATGTCAGAGTTTCTGCCTTATAGGCTTTGCCCGTTCGTTGAATATTGGTGATGTTGCACCAATGTGGGATCTAGCCCTGACATATCCTCGTATGACCAGGTGAACACATCACGATATTCCTTGAGTAAGGAAATCACATTTTCCCACTCCTCAGAAGATAAGGAGGCTCCAATCTTGGTTAACCTTGGGTCCTTCTCAGTTCCTAGGTATACGTCAATCATCTCGTCGATGATAGTCATTGGGTCACCATCGAACCTCTTCTTGAATTGCTCAACATGGGAAGTAAGTTCCTCAAGTTGAGAGATTTCTTCAGACTCTTGACTCTCTTGATCATCATATTGATCGTCCAATTCATCGTCTTGGGTACTATGCACCATTATTGGGCTATCTTGAGTGAGCGTCATTTTGGAAAATTCCTTTTCATTATTATCGACTTTATCATGTTTTAAATTTTCACTGATTTTTGAAGTATTGGAAAAAGTGTCCCTTATGGGACTCGCGAGAGAAATGTTGAGGACTGGACGAGCATGGTGGTTAGATGGCCACCCCGTGCCTATAAGCTTTTTGGCACCGTGACTTGAAGGTGCCATTGATATGCTTCCAACAATTCTCGAGATAATTGAATGATTGACCAATTTCGTCCTTGGGTTGGTGTTGGTGGAGGAGCACCCTGAGTTGAGTTATAGCCAACTATGCATAGCTCCTCCAGATCTAGGTCATCAAATAGGTCTTCAATTCATGGTCCTTATGTGTGCTAAGATGTGGAAGAGGGACTAACCACTGTTGGGGATTCGAGGGTCACTTTCATCCGTTTTGAAGGATGGGCATCGAGAGGATCAAGGCTTTGATTGCTCCCTGATATGAAGCACAGAGGGCTTGAAGGCTTTATCTGGCTTTGAAATAGGGTGAGTGTACACCTGAGCCCTCTTCGATCCCCTTTTCCAGTTTTAGCTTTAGGTGATGCAGAAATCGCTTCCTTTACACCTTGCTCTTGACTCCCCAAGCCTTGGCCTGGTTGGAAACCTTGGGAGAGGAGCACGTGCCAAGCTTCGAGGGACCCGAAATCATATCGGTGTTGACATTCAATAATGTCCTCTATCAATGCAGAAGTTTGTAAAATTTGAGGTACAGGGTTGTCGTCCTCACAATCAGCTTGCTCGAAGGAGGAGAGGGGGATTTCCCCGAGGTCGACCCATACGACTAGCTTTCCTCTACGTGTGCTAGGATTAAGAAAAGAAGGGGGGTCAGCACAAACCCTTGCAACACCAATTTTGGTTGGAAAGTTTAGGCATTGATGTTGTGTTGAGGTGACTACGAGGTTCTCATGTAGCCATGGTCTGCCTAGCAGCATGTTGAATGAAGGTTTTATGTCTAAGATAAAAAAATTTATCACCAGGACTGATCTTGAGTGTGAGAGGCAATATGCCTTCAGCTTGCCTCTTGGTTCCATCGTATGCAGCGATAGTTAGTTGGCACGGCTCGAAGTCATTCGGGCTTTTTCCTATTTGCTTCACCGTTTTCATAGGGCATATGTTTAGAGATGCCCCATTATCAACAAGCACTCTCCGTATTTCATATCCGTGCATCCTTGCATGAAAACAGTGATGTGCAGGCGTTGGACATGAAAGCGGTTGAAGCTGGCCGGGATGTCATTGTCCATGAACACGATTGGCGTTGGTGCCATTAGTTGGTTGATCATACCGCACAACTCATCTAGCCATGTGTTGCTCGGGATGTGTGTCTTAGCGAGAACCCTTTTGATCTAGGCTCTATGTGCTGGTGAGTTGGCGAGTACCTCCAAGATGGAGATTTGGGCTTGGATCTTCCCGAGATGAGTCGGTAGATCATAGGTGGTTACGGATCCTTGAGTTCTTTAATTAGGTTCATGTTCCGCAACCCCTATTAGTGGTTTGGTTATTGAAGTGGTTTTCATTCTTTCATCAAGAGTGTCTGCCATCAATTGGATGGGTCTGAACACTTGACCTCTTCGGGTTAAGGAATCAACTGCGCTAGCCTGGAGCTCGAGAGGGTCAGCCCTAGCGAGAGTACTAGGAGACCTCGGGGTGTTGGCCCCTTGTTTGGAAGATGATCCCTTTTTATCAGCTTTGACCATGTCAATCTCGAGGGCATCATCTTTGTCATACTGGTCCCACTTAGGAGGAACATCAGAGTTCGGGGACGAAGAGTTTCCTCTCAGAAGACTCAAAAGATCTTCTTCAACTGCTTGGAGATGATGATCACAAGTAAATATGAATTGGCTGGGATCATCTTCTTCGTCTCTGTTTTCAATCATGTGAATGATAACATCCTCCTTTGAGTTACTCGGAGCTCCCGTATCTTCGGTCATTGTGGCCGTATTTTTTGGGAGAGGGTTTGTGAAGATACCCATCTTTTGATTAAGTTCTTCAACATGATGATTTCTAGGTCCGACAGTGATGTCGGCCCTATTAATCAACCCTTGAATCACTCGCTTCAAGTAGAAATAGTTTTTGGTATCATGGGCATGGTTTCTATGCCACTTGCACCATATGTTCTTATCCTTAACCTCAAATGGTTGTTTAGATGGTGGCGGGAGTTGAACCATGTTTTTCTTCAAGAGTAACTCTAACACTTTTTCTAATAGGTCTTTGAGAGGAGTGAAGTTGTCCTCTCGCCTTCGATTGTTATTTTGAGTGTTAGCTCTAGGCTAACCCCTTGTCGTTGCTCTTATTTTTGTTCTGGGTAGTCGTGATGGGTTTGTTATCGGGCCTAGTACTAAGGGATGTCCCTCTAGCCCTTTCATGCTGCGCCACCCACTCGATCATGGAGTCGAAAGAGTGGGGGATAAGTCCCTGGCTAAAGAAGGTCCTATATTCAAGAGCTGCATTTTCTAAGGCCATGGAGATTTTAGCTGGGTTCGTAAGTGGACATTCGTGACCCGCATTGCCTCGTCGCGGAATCGACCGATAAAATCCTCGAAGGATTCTCCTGGGTTTTATTTGGTTACACTGAGCTCGCCCAGGGAAAGAGATCTTGATTTCAATCCATGGTAGTGAGATACGAACTAGTTGAACATTTCTTCTGGAGTTATGTGTGGTTGAGCAGTCATTATTCTCCGATGTTAGTTTAAAGCCTCACCGGTCAAAGTTTGTGAAAACAGAGTCTTCAACTA
The DNA here is from genome assembly GCF_054954075.1 of Amborella trichopoda. Lineage (NCBI taxonomy): Eukaryota > Viridiplantae > Streptophyta > Magnoliopsida > Amborellales > Amborellaceae > Amborella > Amborella trichopoda. The sequence goes on along the minus strand of NC_142345.1, from coordinate 18,055,855 downwards.
GTTAGGCATGTCTCGCAAAGCTCGGACGAAGAGGAGGTATGCGTTGACGTGAATATCTGGGTCACTCTTCCCATTAAATTTGTTTTTAAACTCTGGGATGACAAATCCAGGGGGAAGGTCTTCCATGCCTCCAAGGGTCTCATGAACATAGGCCTTTGGGGGTAGGATTTCATGCATACCCATCCTTACAAGCATATCTTGTATCATTTTTAAGGTGCCTTCATGTTGGGTATTCAGCATGAGAGTAGGCCCACTGGTCGGTGGGTTCCCAAGTGTAGATTGGTAAGTTGAGATTTGGGGTAGATGTGGGCCTGTCCGGGCCTGAGGTTAATGGGCCGCAGTCACCAGGATAGTTTGATACATTTATGCCTAAGGGGTGTACTGACCCATAGGTGTCGCCACCGGTTGCGGAAATAACACGATTTGTTGGACAGGGTGAACTAAGGGGGCCGATTGAAGAATCAGTTGACTCGGTTGTGCTAGGGGTTGACCTATATCGCTAACTTGGTTTGGGTTTGACCGATGAGCTGGGGAATGAACAGTGTAACCTAAGTCAACCAGTCTTTTAAGGGTAGCTTGGATGCCCTTCTCACCTAAGGGTTGATCTAAATTGACGCCTCTGCTCCGTACAGTGTTATGAACATTGTGAGCAGTACTATGGTGGCTCGAGGTTCCATTGGATCTCTTAGACTTAGGTGGGTCTTGGTTTTGAGACTGCTGCGTCTCGAGGTTATCCTAGTTCGAGCTGTGGTAATTGACATTAGATGCCGCATGAACTTCTTCCCTTGCATGACTCCTGCTATGGTTGCCTAAGGTCAGACGGCTCCTACTGTGGCTACGTAAGGTTCCCTGTAGGACAATGCCTGGCCAGACCCCCTGGATGTTCATTGTTTTTCGGGTGGAGCCAACATTTCAGACCACACAGAGCTCAGGGTTAGGAGTGGATCCCTAGGACTCGGCTTATAATTGAAGACCTAAATGATGGATAATGGATGGGCCCGAGTTCTGGCCATAATCCCATGGGATTGTGGCATACTTGTCCCTAGGTTTGGGAAGGTTTGGTTTAGAGTCAGTTGTGGAGCGGTCATTATAATCGCCTTGGGTAACAGACATGATGACTTTCTTAGGCCGAGTTCTAGAGCCTAGGCCTAGGCAAGATCTAAACTCGATGACCTAGGGCAGACACAGCCTGACTATAGGGGCAAAACCTTAACTAAGACCAAACTTAAAACTAGCCCGGAATCTAGACTTGCTAGACTCAAAGCGTTTTGGTTCAGACTCTAGACTAGGGTAAGCCTAGTCTAGTTCGAGTGGCAACTCTAAGCTTAGACCTATGTTAGAACTTACACTAAGATCTAGACTAGATGGGTGCGAGTCTCGACTTGGACTAAGAGTGGTTCTAGGTTCGGACCTGGGTGTGAGCCTGGTTCGGACCTGGACCGAGTTGGGTGCAAGACTAAGCTTTGACCTAGAGGATTGTGAAACTCATAATGAGTGTAAACCCCGACTGAATCAAAGTTGGTTTAGGCGTGAGCTCTGGCTAGGAACTAAAAGGGGGCTTAGGTGCGAACTTGGGTGTGGACCTGGTTCGGACCTAGGCTAGGTTGGGTACAAGCCTGAATTTGGACCCAGAGAGTTTTAATGATTAGACCAGGTATGGACCTATATTGGATTAAAGAGATATAGGAACAAGCCTTCGGCTCAGACCAAGATAAGACCTAGGTTCGGACTTGAGTGTGAATCTGGTTCGGAATTGGGCTAGGCTGGGTAAAAGCGTGAACTTGGACCTAGAGTTCAGCTTGGACCAAAGGCAGGTCTGGGCTGAGGTCTAAAATTAACCAATCAGAAATAAGCAAGCAAGCACATGAAAACGTTTGACCTAGTAAAGTACTATAGGTAGGCTTGGCTTGAGAGTGGGTTCCTAACTATTGAAATGCGGCTAGGCTGATATAGGTCCCCGCCTAGGTCCTGACCTCCTGTTATAAGATTTTGCTAGGTCCTACTATACGTGGAGTTGCTTTGAGGCAAAGGACTGTGGAGGGGCGCTCACATTTAAAGTTACATGAATCCCAACCGCCTCGACTCTCAAAGCTGGGTTCCCCTCACGTCGTTCACATGGATTTTGGGGGTTTTCGAAAAATTTGTTTTCTGGTTTTCTGGGAAGTGTGTGCTAGAGTGTGTAAAGAATGAAAATAAAGTCAAGCACACAGGCACACAATAAGAACGAAAACAAATGAGCGCTCGACGCTGATCAAGCCTAGCGATGCGCGCTTCGAGGCTAAACTTGCTCGAGACACAATATAGATGGAGGGGTGAGCATGACCCAAGTCGAGAATGACTCAAATAGGACACTGTTTAGGGAGGGTGCAAGCAACCCTCAATCAGGTTTTTTATTTTTTAATTTGTTATCATTTTTAAGTTTGATGAAACACAGTTAAACTAAGCATGGTAAAAGCAGGAAAAACTTGGTTTCAGTCAAAATTAACAAACTAAAACCAAAAAGAAAAAGTCAGGAGCAAGACAGACTTATAAGAAGCAAATATTTTTTTTTTATAATTTTTAAAAATTTAGTTTAAGCCAAACATTGGTAAACAAGCACAAAAAATGCTCTGAAATAGGTCTATGGGGTCCCAGAATATTTTTGGGACCTCTGTGACAGGGCGCCGGGGGTCATGTCGCAATTGTAGGTTGGGAGACGTGGGTCGTGTCGCCAAAAAAAAAACAGATTTAAATTTTTTTTTATTTTTATCTTGTTGATCTTGATGAAATAAGGCTACTGAAACTTGCAGAAGCAGAAAATCAAAATTTTTGATGAAATAAAATTAAAACAAAGTGAAACAGAGGAACAGTAGATAGAACAGACTTGTATCAAGAAAATATTTTTTTTGTATTTTAAAAAATTTTATTTTGCTCCAAAATTTTTTGAGCAGTCACAAGAAAGTCTCAAGAAAAAAATTTCAAAAAATTATGAATTGGGCGACGGGGGGAACCAGAGAGCGTGTTGCCCTGGACCAAGGCGACACTGTCCGTGTCGCCTGGGTGGCACGCCCTGTGTAGCCCAGGCGACACGTCTAGTGCCACCCAAAAACCTTTTTTTTTTTTTTGGTTTTTTTTTTCTTGTAGAAGTTGATAAAAGAATCTTACTGTAAACTTGGCAAAAGAAAAAAAAAATGGTTTCCATGAAAATAAATTAAAATAAAGCGACAGCAGATCTAACAGAGAAATATGTTTTTTGTATTTTCAAATGTTTTATTGGGAACAATCACAAAATTGTACCTAGAACATTCCTACAAATTTTCAAAATATTTTGATATTTTTGAAAGTTTGATGCATGAATCACACTCGATTTACTCCATGGTGGGTGCCAAACTGTTTACAGCACAAAATCAAAGCGATCTGTGGATGTATATTACTCATATATGACAATTTAAACTGATAAAAATGAAATGAAAAACAAGTGGGACAAATCAAATTCAGATCTTAGGCCAGATCTATGCATAAACAAGCAAATCTGCTCGCAGGTCTGTGGCAAAGCCAACATGGTCCAAGGCATGGTGGTTTGGTGCAGTGAGGGCACAAGGGAATAGTGTGCGGCCCTCCTGTTTCAATGTTTGGCTCAAATCTTTGTTTTGGAGTATCTGTTTAAGCCGACGCTTGGCCCACGGGGTTTTCAACCATGCCAGATCTAATGGCGGTGGTCCCATGGTGATTTGAGACAGCGAAAATGTAGTTCCAATTTCTAAGGTCAATTTTAGGGTGTTAGATGCCATTTTTCTGAAAATTGTTCCTTTGTGTTTTCTGCCTTAAACATGTCGAAATGTGATGAAACTTGGCACGTGGTCTTTCAGAGTACCGATAATGATCTTGACCAATTCTGGTGCTATTCTGAAGCTGTCAAGAATTTTCACTATTTTGTAAGCTTTACTGACCTGTTTCCTACCAGGGACCAAGGTGCTGAAAACTATGTTGAAACAACCACCTTACTACACCAAAGCACCATTAAAGGTGGCTAGTTTTATAATCACAAGCAGTGACTTTTGGGCCCATATCTCACACGTTCAGAGTCGGATCATGCTCCAATTTTGTGAGCGTGTTTGTCTTGTCAAGACGAGGATTCAATATGTGGTACGCCCCATGACGATGCCCGAGGAGGGAGAAAAAGTAGAGAGAAGTTGATGATCCATGAAGGAAGTTGTAGAAAATTCAGCAGCAGTGTGCCCCACTCCAGTGACCAAATCACGACGCTCGCATACCCAATCGACATGAAACTAATTTCATTATGTGCATAAGGTCCGTGGCTATCTCCAGCCTGAACCCCGTGTATGATGAAAGGTTGGATTGGAAACATGAAGGCAACGAAACTGCTATAAATTTCGGCCACCGGACTTCAAGATCAGGCCGAAAACTAAAGACAACAAAATCTTCATCAGGACATGAAATCAAGGCGCGCTTATGGCAACATGAGCATGACGGTATGCTCAGTGTGATTGAGAAAAGAATCAGAAAAAAAATCAAGGAACGAGTGCACCATCGATCCAAAGTTTTCAAGATTCATCCAAAATTCAAGTCTCATAATCATGGCTCAAAAATATGATTCATGGCTCGAAGTTGGTATCAAATCGATTGCCATGCTGATCCCCATAAGAAAACAACCATCTTTCGATTAAATGGGCAACAGAACAACCCCAGATCAGTCATGGAAGATCACGAAAGTTCTCGGGCAGCAGCAGGGACTGTTCGGAAATTTCACAAATTGTTAGGCAGGGGCAAAACTATCTTTTTTCACCCATTTTTTTAATTTATTTTAATTCAATTAAATTGTAATTGTCTTCAATTCTAGGTAGTTTTTTGTCGTACACCCATGTTTTAGCCCAATTCTATATAAGCATGTAAAGCCAAATTGTAAAAAGCGGGGGATTCATGTCTTCAATCAATCAATAAAGACTTCATTTTTTCTTAAGCTCGTGGGTGCGTCTTGGAAGGAGAGAGAGGAGAGAGAAGAAAAGGGTCAAAATCTTTCGATAAGGTAATTTTCTCTCTCCTCCCCTCTTTCTCTCTCCTCCTCTATTTCTTTCATCTCTAGCTCTCTCTTTTTCTCTCCTCTTTCTCATCTATATCTCTCTTTCTCTCCCTTCTTCTCATCTTTATCTCTTTCCCCTTTTTCATCTCTACCTCTATCTCATCTCTATCTCCCTTTCTCTCACTTCTTTTGGCACAGTCGGTGAAGCGTAGCGTCGATTGCATCTTCTCACTCTTCTTTATCTAATATAGTCGGTGAAGCCTAGCACCAACTACTTCTTCTCTCTTTTCTCTGTCTAATATTGTCGACGAAGCTTAGCGTCTGCTGCATCTTCTCTCTCTTCCCTGTCTAATATAGTCCACGACCCCTAGTGCCGATTGCATCTTCTCTCCCTTCTCTGTCTAATACAGTCGGTGATGCCTAGTGCCGACTGCATCTTCGCTCTCTTCTTTATCTAATACAGTCAGCGAAGCCTAGTGTCGACTGCATCTTCTCTGTCTAATACAGTCGATGAATCTTAGCATCGACTGCATCTTCTCACTCTTCTCTATCTAATACAGTCGATGAAGCCTAGCGCCGACTGCATCTTTTCTCTCTTCTCTATATAATACATTCCATGAAGCGTAGCACCGACTGCATCGTCTCTCTCTTCTCTGTCTAATACATTTGGTGAAGCTTAGCATCGACTGCATCTTCTCTCTCTTCTTTATCTAATACAATTAGTGAAGCCTAGCACCGACTACATCTTCTCTCTATTCTCTGACTAGCACAGCTGGTGATGCCCAGCGCTGATTGTGTCTTCTCTCTTCTCACTTCTTATACACAGTCGATGAAGCCTAGTGTCGACTGTGTCCGTCTCTCTCTTCTATTTCCAACCCAGCCGGCGATGCCTAGCATCGACTGTCTTTTCTTCAGTTCCTCTTCCAACACAGCCGGCGATGCCTAGCACCGATTGTGGCTTTCACCCTCTTTTCTCCTTCCTTCTCTCTTCTCTCACACTCTTCTCCTTCTTTCTTTCTCTTCCTCTCTTTCTTTCTCTTCCTCTCTTTCTTTCTCTTCTCTTTCTTATTACCCTACTTCTTACCCTCTCTTTATGATTTTCATTCTTTCTGTTATCCCTTCGTTTGATTAAGCAGGGTTGAGATTAAACTCCTATGATAGTCTTGTCGTTTAGCCGTAACATTGTTGTGTCAGAATTACTGCGCCCGCTTTATCGCCACGACAGGACTAACCAACGTGTCTAGCTAGTCAGTATTGGTACTGATGTCTAGTAGTAATTCTGTTGAGCCTGTCTGAGTTACCGAGCCCATGTTACTACTACGTCAGGCTAATTACCCACCACCTTAGTCACTGTGTTTACCCCCCCGCTTGGTCAAATTGTTCTTTCCTCCCATCTTTCTTCTCTCATTCTTTCCTTCTTCTTTTGAATGTGCACACCTGTATACATTAACCCAAAAGGCCAAGTGAGGTCTACTGACCTACCTATCTTATAACCTTTGCCATATATGTGTGATTGCAGGAAACAAGAGAATACAAGCTACGGGAGGTGATTTCGAACCTATTTTATTGCTCAGGGGCTTTCTTCATAATCTGAGAGGGCGCTCACGCGAGCCAGCTTGAGTAAGTCCCGAACCCACCTTAAATTCCTCTCTCATCAGCTGGTAATACCTGCCCTTGTTATCGAACGAGGTTCTCGAGAGAGCGATCTCAAAAGTCTCAGGTCTACCTTGAAACCAAGATGCGTGCCGCCTGATCATCCAAATCCGGAAGGCGAGATTGAGTCACCTAAGCAGCTTGGCGACTCCACTGGGGACTTATTACCCCTTAGTCGGATTGTTCTTGTTTGGCTAGTTTCTTCTTTTATTATCTGCTTTTATCTATTAAAACTTCACTTATGGCTTGTGGGTTTTGTAACCCATCCATCCGGATTGGGGATTTTCTTATCCCTGCAATCGCGAGTGTCCCTATGTTCCTTCAATTTTGATCCCAGCCATCCTTTTGAGCAAAGACCCCTTGCTTAGCTTCCAGGTCATAACCTGGACTGGTGTGAGGTGAGACTTAAAAGTCCCTCACTCCCCATCTCCTTGCTCTGGTGAAAAGTCCACCAAGGCACCCTACATCGGCAGCACTTCTGTTGACACACACAACATGCATTCAGCCACCGACAAGTCACTTGCCGGCCGTATTCCTGAGGTACGATGGAAGGCTGCTCAGTCCTTTTCTGCAAAAGGCAAGTAAATTGCCATTACTTCTGTGTGTCACCACAAGGCTACCCCTCACATTTCTGCACGACCACGAGTCTCTAAACCTAGGGCCACCACACAAAAAAAAGAAGGCCCTCTTACACACACCACAAGCCTCGTGGGTTACCCACTAGAGTCACACCTTGGGGAAACCCTTCTGTTACCTCTAGTCTGTGCTCAGGATCGAATCTTCCAAGGCCAAGTCCTGCACACGCTACTCTTATGCATCCCACCGCTTGGGGCAATGCCATTTCTACGCCAACCTGAGTACACAAGAGACGACCTCCTCGTCCTTCTACTATGCACACACAAGCGCACCCTTTGAGGGGTAGGACTCCACCTGTTCTCTTACAGACACCTGCTCACAGTTCTTGTCCTCCTTAGGCCAGACCACTTGCTAGAGCCCGAGCTGACCCCCAGGTTACCCGTGACCCCTCTTTACGAGGTGCACACTCGTTGTTGTCACAGATAGCCCCTCACCCTCTACTCAGGCCTCCTCATGAGTCAACCCTGCTCTTGCCTGCTCCTACATCTTAGAGCAAGCATCTTCAGCCTTGGAATTCGAAAACCTTCCCCAAGAGTACCATCCTGAACTAGCCCCGTTATTTTGGTCGTGTCTTTGGAACCCACAAGAGAGCTTCGGGCAAAGAGCTGATGGAAGATCAAGTCCTTCATCCTCCCCACCCAATGATGACCCCAATCCCTAGCCCTCATCCCGTGCCGCACCTGATGGAGACGACTCTCTCTTGTGTAAGAAGAGCCAATCAGCCACAGTCCTAATCATAGTTTTGACATGAGGTCCATCAAAGCCTCAAAGCTAAACATGATAGAGGTCTGCAAATTTTGACTCAGGAAGTGATCAAGGCAATCAAAACAATCAGTTCTGACGACTTTCTTCACCTGAATCCCTTCTACCCTCTTCAGACGACGAAGCCTGAAGAAGAGCTCCATGAGCCTTGCACTGTGGTTACTGTCATAGAAGATGACCCAACAACTTAGCAGCCACTGTCCCAAGACCATCAAGAACCAGTCCTAATGCGATCGGCGTACAAGAGTTGAGTCCAATCTGGGCACGCTGGCCTTCTACTGACTGACCTACCATGCACGACCCATCAAGTTCGCAAGCCCTCAGCTGCGACTAATGCTGACCTACATAGAGAAACAGTCAGCGTAATGGTTGAAGCGAGCCTGATGATGCACAGGAAGAACGCATGAACAAATTTGAAGATATGGTGCACACAATGATGGAAAAGATTGATCATATAGACGTCGCACGCTAATCATCTAACCACGAGGTCAATTCCCATCACTCAGATGGTGCACCTCCAAGGCAGCCCCTTCCCTCTGCCTCACAAGACAATTCAGCCCCTCATCCCATCTCTCAAGCGGACATTGATGCTATGGTGACCCATATCCTAAAGAACATATAAATCCCGGGGATACAGGGTGCGACGCCTTACCAAAGGCCATACCCTTCATACATTGACTAGGTCCCGTTTCCCTCAGATTACAAGGAAGGGACGTTTCCCCTATTTAACGAAACCACGTTCCCGAACCAACTTATGGCCCACTTCCAGGCAGCAAATCGAGAAACAACGGTCGACGGGATACTTCTTCTCCATCAGTTTGTTGAAACCCTTGATGGCCCAGCTTTTCAGTGGTATGCTCGATTCCCTCCAAACTCAGTACATACCTAGGAGGAATGGAGAAACTGTTTTATCAACGCTTCTATGAGGTCTAGAGAGGGGTCCAAACCATCGAGCTTCTCACCCTTACTCAAGACCCCAATGAGCCCATAGACCAGTTCATATGAAGATGGAGAAATTTGGCTGCTCACCATCCCAATCCGATGCTTGAGAAGGAAGCAGTCCAAATTTGTGTGCGGAACATGCGACCTGAGATTGCTCTACACATCGAGTCCTCTAATACGACTTCCTTGTCAGAGTTGATCTCTAAATCAGTTCGAATAGAAAGTCTGTCATGCCACCATTGCGGGTCATAACAACAGCCTATCAGCTCTACAAATAACCAAGGCAATGGTACCCCTCAGACCAACACCCGGGCCAGCCAACAAAAAGGAGTAATCAGTGCAGCCGTCACAGTCGCCGATCCCAAGAAGGCTTCCTCCCAAACTTTGGATCTCTCAAAGGGATGAGCACAAAGAAAACAATGCCCCAGGCAGGCAAGCAACAACAACCGTACAATCGAGTACCCTCGCCAACGAATCTTAGTCGGGATGATTATTCCACCAGGTATAGGAACAAGTTATTATTGGAACAAAATATGATTAAGCTTCCAGAAGCTAAGTTCCCTGAGCAAGGTGGCCTCGACACTCAGGCGAATTATTGTGCTTACCATTGAAGGATTAATCATTCTACAGATGACTACTACACGTTAAAAGATATTATTGAGGCCATGATTCAGAAGGGTCAAATAAAGCTTCAACATTTAAAGAAGGCCTTCAGGGCAGCAGAAGCCTCCCATGCAGTAACTATCCAAGAGGAAGAACGTAGTATCCATCACGCCTTCTTTGCTATACTGCTTCAAGAAGGCATAATCGCACCGAAGCCTGCAAGGCAATCTCGACGCCATGCTTAGGAGATCATTAGTTCCCGTATCATTAGGTATGGGGCCACTACCTATGGGAATGCACCAATTTCCATGATATATTCGCAAAACAAATGCGGGAATGTCAGGAGTTTTACAACGTCCCAGTACGTGATAGCCAAGCCACTGCTCCATCGGTGCAAGAGAAGGACCTCCCAACACAAGACCTTCTAAATAATCATTAAGACTCTACCGAACCTTCGACTTCCCACCCATGGATAGTTCACCACGGGCGAAGCAGACTCAAGTCTTTAAGGTGAAAAGTAGTTCGCTAAGCTAGGGTTTTTCACAAGCCTAATGACAAGAATCAAGTACCACCTAAAAAAACCAAAAGGAGACGGGCACCGAGGGCTGCTCGTTGGAGAAACAAGACGACTCAACTACCAGTCGAGCAAGAATTTCTCAAGCCCCTCCCCCACTGCCAAGTTTACTAGACTTTCTCCCTAGCACGCTCCTTCTTCCTTCCCATCAAGAGGACCTCCGAGAGTCCTTTTCCACCCACAACACATCCAATGAGGGTGACGACGTTAAAATCACACCCCAATGGTCTAGGCAAGGGAAAGACCTAAAAGATCCCCTGCACTCGTCCAACCCTAACGATGACAAAAAAACTACCTAGAGCGATCTGATGAGGGAAACGACCTTAGACGGCCCCCACCTTCTAATCCTTCTCCTTCTTCTTCTTCCGATTCTCATTCTTCCTCATCTATGTCTCTTGCAGGTACAACCTTGATTTGTTCGGACTTCGAGGCTCTTGACAGAGAACTTGAGGGATCAAACATAACCAAAATGCAACAGAGGCAGTTGAAAAAGACGATGGCTCAGAAAGCAAGATTCTTGATAGTTGCTGACACCCTGGCAGCTCGTGCCAAAGCACAGCCATCCTCTTCAAAGAAAATGAAAAGGTCAAAGCCAAAGAAACCCCAGTGGCCCCCTGAGCTTGAATTTTAGCCGAGACTGAGAGAGTTAAAGGGACATAGTTTCTATTCTAGGGAAGCTTGCCACATGGTGAAAATCTTAGGAGCATCACCCAACACGACACAGATAAATCTCAGATCGTGGAAGACGTTGCAACCTCCACCGCAGAAGTCAGGCACCTTAAAATTTCCTGGTTCGCCACTACGCCCTAATCCAAATACCAATCTCCATATTCTACAGCTCCTGGGCTCCTTTCTAATTCGAATACCTCAAACAATCCACCTATCCTCCAATTCCTCGTGATATCTCCGACTCAATATTTTCCAAAACCTCGAACCTCCATCATCCAAACCAGGCCCACTATGCAATTACGTCAGCTAGTAGGCTAGAATAAACCTTTTCCACCCAAACCTATTCCTCAACCCAAGATACCACCCAAACTAGTGGCAAGATTAGGAGCACAAAGCCTTGACCAAGAAAAAGTGAAATATGATGTGATAGGACATCTAAAGAAGCTCACAACCCTTCTTTGAATCTACGACAGCTTTATGCTCTCAAAGGAATATTGGATGGCTTTAGTCAAGGCTCTATCTAACCTGGAGGTGTACGAGACTGAAATAGAACCCATTGAGGTAGACCCGGCAATTTTACAAGGATGTATGCCAATCACCTTTTCAGAGGACGATCTGCAGCTGGGGGAAAAGTTTCATAATCGACCCCTCTTTGGCACTGGTGAATTACATGCAAGCCCCATCAATCGAATCATGTTAGACGGAGGGTCGACAGTTAACCTCATCCCAAGGAAGATCCTCACTCAATTGGGATTAGGGTCCGAGGAGACCCACGTCACGGTCCAAGGGTTCAACCAGTCAGGAGAGAAGTCACTTGACACAGTTTTTCTTCATTTTAAGATCTATGAGCTGAGCGACTGCGCCTAGTTTCATGTAATCGACACCGACACTTCCTACAACATTCTCCTTAGTCGGCCATGGCTCCATGACCAGGGACTGGCTCCATTAATGTTGCATCAGTGCTTCAAGTATAGTAGAGATGGGGAACAACATACGGTCTATGCTGACAAAAGACCATTTCTTGTAGCCAAAACTCACTATGTTGATGCTAAATATTACTTCACAGATCTGGTGTCGCCTCAGAAGCTGAATGAGGAGGATCACATGTCTACAATGAAGACAGGATCTTCGCCTCATGAGTATGTTGAGGATGTGGGGAGAACATTGGTAAACATGTTCAAGGAAGAGGTGATGCAAGGAAAAATTCTTCCTTTAACCCCAATTCATTCTAGTATCCCCGCAATCATCCCTGAAGAAACCCCTTCTTCACTTCAAGAGGAGTCCTTGCCCTCTCCCCCCAGTTCTGGACCACCTTGGCCAGAAGATGAACCAGAGGTCATCTCTGAGGTTGAGCAAGTTATGGGGATAGAATTCTCAGCTCGAAAGATCACCTATATGCCGGACCATCAAAATGTTCTGCACATCCCCATCACACTCTTGAAAGCAAGAGTGGTGCGCCAACCACCGCGAAAGATTTGTCAAAACCCGGTTGCTATAAGCATAGAGGATGCTCCTCGGATCATGGACCATCCATAAGTTTTATACTTTTTGGGTATGATGGGAGGAGAGAAGTTTGAGAAAGGACAATCTTCTTCCCCACAAGAGCACGATCCCCTAGCTGAGTTAAGGAGCGAAGTGCGCAGTCTCCAGAACCAATTGGAGGTCATGCACGTTGCTTTAAGACATCTTAAGGAGTTCGTGCCTGAGTTCAAAAGCTATGATGAGTTTGAAGTAAATGCACCATTAATGAAGGCCAAAGCCCCTCCTGATTGGACTATTTACAGTGAATAGGCTCGTCAAATAATGAGAAAACTGAATTATGAGCCCTTAGTCAATCATACTTTAAAAGGAGAGAAAGCGACGACTCCCCATTTTGAAGTCATTGAAGCCACATCAGCTCGTCATGGGGCTAAACACGGCTTCGGGTATTATCTTCTTGAGACAATGAAACCATACAACAAAGACAGCCAGGAGAGAAAAAGAATCATTTTATTAATGAGTGCAAAATTTTTACAAAATGTTGGCAAAAGGAAAGGCATATTAAAAAACAATCAATTATCCTATTGATCTCTGCCCTGTATGTTGTGGGAGAAGTTTCGGTGCTCTAGATACACTCCTTTGGTTCGGCCACCATATGGGTCTCCTCCTCCATCGTCATAGTTCGGACAAATCTATAACCAGAGAAGCCTCCATGGCCCTCCTCTGGATCATCTCCGTCTCAAGACCAGCGAATTCCTGCCTTAATATTCTCATCTCATCCCTTATCTCGATTATCCTCTGATAGCTTCCTTGCTCCTCCCTCTTGAGATCCTACTGACGGCCAGTCATAGTGCCCATCTTCTCAGTGCAAGAATCTATCTTCTCATGACGACGCAAGATTGACTCTTCTAATGAGGCTACCCTTCTGATTTCCACCTCATGATGTAGTATTCCTGACTATCAGCTCTCCAACTCATTTACGGTGATATCAAAATGAGAAAAGACTTCTGGTGCACTCCCAATCATGTCGGTCGCAGCGAATTCCCTCAGTTTAGCCAAAGCCTCGCCTGAATCATTGAAAGGCAGCTCCCTTAAGCTCTGAAGGCCTGCTTGAAGCATGTCTGCAACCATACTAGAAACCTTGCTAAAGATGGGCCTAGATGATGTTGTTGGGATTATTACAAATTAAGAGACTTCGGCTGCAAGGATCAGGCTGGTTGAAAAAATAGTCATCTGAGCCACTAGCTCCTCTAGAACAATGACAAAGTCTAGAGTTTCTTGCATCTCAGACACAGAAGCAACCCCTGTCTCAACTTGCCTGGGTTCTTCAACACCAGTCTTGTCGCCTTGACCCTCGTTGATGGGGGCCTCCACTTCTATCTCAGCAGGCTCTAAAGAAACTTGTTCCCCTTGCTCTTCACCCTCCTGAATTGCCACTTTCGCAGTGGCAAGTTTAGGAACATCCATTCGCCTTGACCCTCGCCTATGGGGACCTCTACTTCTTTAATCACAGGTTCTGGAGAAACTTGTTCCCTTTGCTCCTCGCCCTCCTGAACTGCCACTTCAGCATTGGCATGTTCAGGAAATTCCTCTTCCCTATTGCCTTCACCAACCATCGTTTCATCCATCTGTCCTATGCGCTCAATGGCTAAGACGTCCACCACAAAAAATCTCAACTCCCTCATCTCCATGATCTATGCCCTCGGGAGCTGCAACCTCTTGGTATCCCAGGAGCATCATTAACTATGGGCCCTTCTTCTTGGGTCATAACCCTTGCCTCAGTCGGGGCACTCAACTTTTGAGGCACGGAGGCCACATCAACATCGGAGCCCCTTCCTGGAGCTATTCTTTCGGGGCCTTTAGCCTCGTCAGTCTCCCTCTGAGCTAGCTCGGACTCAAGAAGTGCCCTCAAACGTTGAGCCGCTTTCCCAAGATCCGGAGTCACTTCTCGGTCAGAAGCAATAATAATGCGCTCAGAAGGGCCAAAGTTGTTTACTTCAGTCTCTGAAGAAGAAGAAAATAATTCAGGAGAGACAGAAGATGGCAGAAAAAGCGCAGAAGGTGATAATAGGGGAGTTGCCAAAAGATCAGAGGAGGAAGAGCTACCTCCTGGTTCTGAGATCATAGGAAGTTCGGCACCCCCACATTTTCGAGTACGCCACTAATGGGAGACGGTGCATGAGTGTCGACAGCGGTCGAGCGTTTCCTTTTCTTCCCCCCTGCAGAAGAAGGAGTGGTCGCTTCAGAACTCCCTCCCTGAGAAGGACCCTCACTCAATTTACTGTGGGGACCACTCCCGATCAGTGCTTTCCAATCCTAAATGGGATGCCTCTCGTAACCTGGGACCCTATGAAACTAAGATTATCAAAGATGCTCCTAGTCCTCGCCTTCATCACAAGAAAGTCCGGCGAGGATTCATCAACTATTATCTCGCACAAAAACCCTAAGGCTTTCCAGTTAAAGGGATATTCTAAGACAAACATTGCGTCAAGAGTAGGGGTATCCACCTGTCTCCTCTGCCTAGTATCTTGGCTCCAGTTACCGTTCTCCCCTTTCCAAGGGTGATCAACCTTCCAATATCCTTTGCTGGTTATCCTTCACCAGTTTGCATAAGCCTCAGTCATTCAGACCCTCAAACACATACTTGTTGATTTCTGTCATTTCGAGACTTGTGGACCAAGCAGTTCGTATATGTTCCAGTGACCAGCACTTGTGGAGAGTCTCAAGCTCTTCCGCTTTCCCTGTGTTCACTTTGCCCCTACGCTTTTCGAAAAACACTGAGATGGGGCAACTCCGATCAAGCACGTGCTGACGGGAGAAGCAATGAGGGAAAGACCCCTTTAGTTTGGCATTGTGTGGAATACGATAAGGTAGAACTCCTCCTCTGATGCTCAGGATGAACATGAGTTCCCTAATGGTCATTGGAGCGCCATCTAGCTCCTTTCCCAATTAATCGATGAAAGCACAATCGGTGAAGATCCCAATCGAGAATGGGTCTCGCTGCATGTTTAAGGAGTCATTCCCAAATAAACTTCGATCTCCCCTTGGGGTATGGAAGATAGCCTTGTGGTTGGAAATTCTCATCAAGAAGGGCCACAGTTTACCTCCTGAGACCTGGTGCCTAACATAGGTGTCAGGGAAATATGCCCCTAGCCACCTGTACACGTAATGGATGGGGAATGGAGTTTTAAAATCCCTAGGAAATTCCTCTCCTCCTACAATGTCATTCCTTCCCTCTTTTCCTTTGTAGGCATTTCCAGAGGAGATGGCCCCTAAGCCATGATAAATATTACAGAAAACTGGCTGAGCAAGGGCATACTCATGCCCTCTTGCCATGTCGCAAGCCGCATACAATACGCTTGGACGAATGTCCTCTGCTCATCTAGGGAGCACGAATTTGCACAAAAATAAGGCCAAATATGTAGCCAAAGGGACGTAGTCATCAGTGGTCTCTGATTGATATACGGGAGGCGTCCCCTTCACAACTTCCTTCCCTTTCCCTTTCAGAGTACCCCGACCGCCTTTCGGGATAGTCCCCATAAAAGAATTTCACCCTTTCGGTGAAGGTCACTAGACAGTTCCTAGACTTGGCAGCGATCAATTGGTAAGCCTCAAAAATCTTTTGAAGACTAGCGGGCGGCTCTTCATCCCCCAAGCTAGCACCACAAAAAATGACTGAGTTCTGGGGCACGAACTCATCATACATGGCCCCGATTATTAGAATGCCCCCAATAAAATGAAGATCTAGCAAAATGATTCCTGCTTCCCCATGCCCAAGAAGCCAGGTATTGCTAACATGGATCCATGTCTCTAGTAATACCTTCACAGTATTGGAGCACCGATCATAGTAGCTGCCTGAACACTGGACATCTGCCAATAGATAAGCACATTTAAGAGTGCTTCTATACAACACCAACACCTTGGCGATCCAGGAAGAGTATCCCTTCAAGTATTGGTGCTCCCCTTGAATTCGGAGGCCTTTTGCTGACCACATTGGTAGCCCCTTAGCCTATACCATTTGATTCCCTAGGGTGGGGAAGTTCTCCCCAGAGGCTATGTTCTTATGCATGCAATGAAGCAGTGCCATCCCTTCTTCAATACTGACATTTATGTCAATACCCTCGTTAACTTCAAAACGAACGGAGTCGGTAATGAAGGTGATACTGAGAGGCCACTCTGACCAGCATACTGGCTTAGTCAGCCAAATGGGCTCGCCCCTTGATAGAGCATCACCGATGAAATCCTAGGTGCCGACCTCTCCCTCTCTTAGAAGCTTCTTTATGTCATGAATTAGGTAAGAAAGACTAGCCATGATAAAAGGGCTCAACGATTCAAGTCAAAAATTGCTAAGACACTAGATCAGCGTTGGTCGGGCACTCAAACCTTGACATCGATGCGTTTCCCAATGCCTAGCACTGGCTGCGTTTGCCAATGCCTAGCGTCGGCTGGGTCTCACAACACTTAGCGCTGGCTGTGTCTGCCAACCCTTAACGTCGGCAGATTCTTCCAACACCTAACAACAGCTGTGTTTGATAACACTTAGCACCGGTTGTGTCTGCTAACCCTTAGCATCGATCGAGTCTTCCAACACTTAGCACTGGTTATGTTTTTTAATACCTAGGTCCGACTGCATTTGCCAATGCCTAGCACCATTTGTGGTTGCCAACATCTAGCGCCGGCTATGTTCAGCCTTGAGGTTTTGATGGACCTTGTGCCAAAACTGCAATCTAGCTCGAGGCTAGTCAGCTCTTCTTGCACAGGAGAGAGTTGTCTCCATCAGGTGTGGTAATGGAAGAGGGCCAGGAACTGGAGTCATCTTGAGCTAGGGAGGATAAAGGACTCGATCTTCCATCAGATCAATGCCTTGAGCTCTCTTATGAGCTCTAGAGACATGCCCAAAGTGACGGGGCTGGTTCAAGATGGTACTCTTGCGAAAAACCTTCAAGTGTCAAGGCTGAAGGTGCTTGCTTGATGAAGGAGGAGTGGGCAGGAGTAGGATTGAGTCATGAGAAGGCTGGAGTCTAAGGTGAGGGGACGTCTGTGATGGCGACGTGTGTGCGCCCCTTGAAGAAGGATTACGGGAGACCTTGGGGTCAGCCCAAGCTCGTGCAATTGATCTGGCCTTAGGAGGCTATGAACTACGAACAGGTGTCAGTAAGAGAATAGGTGTTGGCCTGCCCCTTAAAAAGTGCACTTGTGTGGGCTGAATAGGAAGACAAGGAGGTCATCTCTTGTGTACTCGGGTTGATGTAATGATGGCATTACCCCGAGCAGTGAGATTCATGTGATAAGCGTGTGCAAGACCTGACCTTAGAAGGTCTGACTCGAGGTAGCACAAGGGTTGCCCCGAAATGTGGCTCAAGTGGGTGACCCACGAGCCTTGTGGTGTGTGTGAGGGATAGAGACCAATGTTGTAGAAATGTGGGGGGTAGCCTTATGGTGACCCACAGAAGCAATGGCAACTTGTTTGCCTTTTGCAAAAAGGGACTGGGCTGCCTTCCGGTTTACCTCAAGAACACGATCGGCAAGTGACTTGCTGATGGCTGGGTGCATATTGTGTGGGGCAACAAAAGTGTTGCTGATGCAAGGCACCTTGGTGGAGTTTCCACTAAAGCGAGGAGATGGGGAGTGAGGGACCTTTAAGTCTCGCCTCACACCGGTCCAGGTTAAGACCTGGGAGCTAGACAAGGGGTCTTTGCTCAAGGGGATGGTTGGGAACGAAGTTGAAGGAACTTGTTCCTTAGGGACACTCTCGAATGCGGGGATAAGAAAATCTCCGATCCAAATAAATGGGTTAAAAAACCCACAAGCCATAAATAAATTGTGAAAAGATAATGAAGGCAGATAATAAAAGAAGAAACTAGCCAAACAAGAACGATCTGATTAAGGGGTAGTAAGTCCCCAGTGGAGTCGCCAAGCTGGTTAGGTGTGTCTATCTCACCCTTCGGATCCTTTAAGGATTTGGCGGCACATGTCTTGGGTTTCGGGGAAAGACCTAAGATGTTTTTGAGATCGCTCTCGGGAACGTCGTTTGAGAACAGGGGCAAGTGTTACCAACCGATGAGAGAGGAATTTAGGGTGGGTTTGAGACTTACTCGAGCTGACTAGTGTGGGTGCCCACTTAAATCACAAAGAAAGGCCCCCAGTAATAAAACTGGTTCAGAGTCTCCTCCCTTAGCTTGTATTCTTCTGTTTTCTGCAATCATACACATATGGCAAATGTTATATGACAGGTGGGACATACCTCACCCTTTTCCTCTTTGATGAACGTACACGAGCATGCGCATCCAAAAAAAAGAAGAGAAAAATAAGTGAAGAAAGACGAGGAGAGAAGATTTCAACTGAGCAGGAGGATCAGAGCGATGACTAAGCTGGTGAATAATTAGCCTGACGTGGTAGAAAAACAGGCTCAATAACTAAGACTGGCTTACAAGATTACTACTAGATGTCATTACCAGCACCGACTAGCTAGGCACAATGGTTAGTTTGTCATGACAATAAAGCGGGCCAAGTAATCCTGACACAACAACATTACGGCTAAATGACAGGACTACCATGAGAGGCTAACCTCAATCCCACTTAGTTGAATGAAAGAATAACAGAATGATGGTTATGAGGAAAGAATAAGAAATGAAATAAGAGAAGAGGGGAACATAAGGAAGGAGGGAGAAAAAAGGAAGAGAAGAGTACGAAAGGTGAGAGAATAAAAGAGAGAGAGGGGAGAAAGACACAGTTGGTGTTGGCATTACTGACTGTGTTAGAAGGAAGAGAGAGAAAACATAGTCGGCACTAGGCTCCGTTGATTGTATTATACAGAGGAGAAGAGAGAGAAGATGTAGTCGACACTAGGCTTCACCAACTACGGCAGCCGAAGAGAGAGAAAATACAGTCAGTGCTAGGCTTTGCCGACTGTGTCATAAGAAAAGAGAGAAGATACAGTCGACACTAGGCTTTGCCGACTATGTCAGAAGAGAAGAAAGGGAGAGACTCAGTTGGCGCTGAGCTTATGCTAGTAATGATGGATAAGAAGCAAGAGAGAGAGATCGACTCGACGCTAGGCTTCACAGACTGTGACAGAAGAGAAGAAAGAGAGAAACCCAGCCAGCACTAGGCTTACGCCGGTTGTGATGAAAGAAAAGGAAGAGAGAAAAATCGAACCGGTGCTAGGCCTCACAGACTGTTACAAAAGAGAGAGAGAAAAATCGAGTCGAAGCTAAGCTTCGCTTATTGTGATAGAAAAGGAGAGAGAAATCCAGCTGGTGTGAGGCTTCACCGACTGCAACAAAAGAGGAGAGAGAGAAATTCAACTGGCATTAGGCTTCATCGACGGTAATAAAAGAGAAGGAGAGAGAAATTCAGCTGACGCTAGGCTTCACCGACTGTAACAGAAGAGGAGAGAGAGAAATCTAGCAGGCGCTAGGCTTCACCGATTGCAACAGACAAAGAACGGAGGGAGATAGAGATGAGAAGAAGAAATAAAAAGAGATAGAGATGAGAAGAAGAGAGAGAAAGAGATAAAGATGAGAAAGAGGGGAGAGAAAGAGAGATAAAGATAAGAAAGAGAGGAGGAGAGAGAAAGAGATAGAGACGAGAAGAAGAGAAAGAAAGAGATAACGATAAGAAAGGGGAGGGAAAGAGATAGAGACGAGAAAAAGGGAAGGATAGAGAAAGAGGGAAGGAGAGAGAAAGTTACTTGCATGAAGGGTAATAGCCCCCGTCTTCTCTCTCCTCTCTCTCTCTCCAAGATGTACCCACAAGCTTAAAAAAAATTTAGAATTTTAATGATTGATCCAAATGAATCTATCCTTTGTACAATGAGGCATTGCTTGTTTATATAGAATTGGGCTAAAACGTGGGTGTACGCCAAAAAACTACCTAGAATTGAAGATAATTGTAATTTAATTAAATTTAAAGAAATTCTAGCAATGGGTGCAAAAGGATTGTTTTGCCCCTACTTAACAATGTGTTGATTTCCAGAACAGTCCTTGTTGCTGCCAGAGAACTTGTGTGATCTTCCGTGGTTGACCAGGAGTCGTTCTGATGCCCGTTTGATCGAAATATTATTGTTTTCTTATAGGGCTCGTCATGACGATCATTTTGATACTAACTTCGAGCCATGAATCATGTTTTTGGGCTATGATTATGAGACTTGAATTTTGGATGAATCTTAAAAACTTCGGATCGATTGTGTGCTCGTTCCTTGATGTTTCTTCATGACTTCTTCATTGAATCGCACTGAGCATGCCCTCACATGTTGCAACAAACGTAGCTTGATTTCATGTTCATATGAAGATTTTGTCGTCTTGATTTTTTGACCGAAATCTTGAAATCTAAAGGCCGAAATTTACAGCAGCTTTGACGCCTTTGTGTGTGAAATCCAACTGTTCATCGTATGCGAGGTTCAGACCAGAGATAGCCTCGGACCTCACGCGCATAATGCAATTGGTTTCATGCCGATCGAGTATGCGAGCGTTGTAATTTGGCTGCTCGAACGAGGCATGCTACTTCTGAATTTTTTGCAACTTCCTTCATGGATCAACGACTTTCATTTAGTTTTTCTCTCTGCTTGAGTGTCGTCATGAGGCGTACCACATATTGAATTGCTCGTCTTGATGAGATGAACATACTCACCAAATTTAGGAGCGATCCAACTTAGAACGAGTAAGATACATGCCCCAAATGTGACTGCCCGTGATTGTAAAAACAACCACCTTTAATGGTGTTTTGATGCAGTGAGGCCCCACAGGAATAGTGTGCGGCCTACCCCTTTTCTGTATTTCACCCATAACTTTGTCTTATAGTGCCCAATTAAACTGAAACTTGACCCATAAGGGTTTTCAACCATGCCTAATCTAATGACAGTGGTCCGATAGTTGTTTGAAGTACTAAAAGCATGGCTCTAGTTACGGGGTCCATTTCAGAGTGCTAGAGACCAATTTCGCTGAAATTGTTACTTTGTGTTCACTGCCTTAGACATGTCTGATCGTGACAAAACATGGCAGGTGCTCTTTTGAAGTGCTGATGAAGATCTTGACCTATTCTGGGGCCATTCTAAGACTGTCAAGAATTTTCACTGTTTTGTAGGCTTTATTGACCTGCTTCCCATTAGGGACCAAGGTGCTGAAAAATACGTTCAAACACAAAAGAAGTCTTAGGGATGTAAGAAGAGATAGCAAAATAAAAGCAGTAACATGCTGGTTGGGTGCCTCGATCTTGCCCAGGGTATCGATGTGAAGACCCCAGTTTTGGGATCGTGACGCGTGGTGGCCCAGGTCTTAAGATCACTCTCTCAGAAACCGCGACGTGCGTAGGGGATACGCGCGCGCTGTGCAGGTAGGGTACCAACTAGTGAGAGAGAAATTAAGGTCGTGAGGTAAGACTTACCTCACAATGAGGGCGTGACACGCTCGGTCTACTCGTATGGGCACCCTCTTAGATCACGAAGAAAGCCTCTAAGCTGAGGTTGGTTAGGACTTGAGTCCCTTAACCTCCTTTCTTCCTTCCTGCATCCACACACACACATGAGATGTCAAGACATGTGGGTCAGAGGACCCCAAGTTGTCATCAGGTGAGTAGACACACACGTGCATACAAAAAAAAAAAAGGGGGGTGGTGTCATAGAGTTCGTGTCAATTAGAAGACCTGGTGATGTCTTCTCAATAAAGGACTCATGGTATATGCCTTATTTTTCTTTAAGGGGGAGAGGGAAAAGAGAGACCGGAGCAAGAGAAGAGGAAAGAGAGAGAGAGAGAGTATAAGAAGAGAGGAAGAAGGAGAGAGAGAAGAGAGGAGAGATTGAAACATAAAAAAAGAATAGAGAAGAGAGAGGAAAGAAGATGGAGAAAGGAGAAATGAGAGAGAAGAGGAGGGCTAGAAGAAGGGGATGGACAGAGAGATGATGGCAGAATCCACCACTTAGTGAAGAGAGAGAAGATAGAAGAAAGAGAAAGAGAAGTGAGATAAGAAGGGGCTAAAAGAAAGAGAGAGGGTGAGACAGCAGCTGAGGCCGCAACTCTAGGAGGAGAGAGGATTGAAGAGAGAAAAAGAGAGGAGTGAGAAGGAAGAAGGGGATATGGGAAAGATAAAGAGTGAGATGACGGCTCAGGCTGCCACTCAAAGAAGAGAGAAAGAGAGAAGTGAGAGAGAAGAAGGGGCTTCAAGAAAGAGTGAGAGCGAGATAGCAGTTGAGGCCGCCATTCGGAGAGGAGAGGGGAGATAGAAGAAAGAAAGAAAGAAGTGAGAGAGAAGAAAGGGATTGAAGGAAGGGAGAGGGCAAGATGGCAGCTGGGGTCATCACTCAGAAAGGAGAGAGAAGATAGAAGAAAGAAAGAGAGAAGTGAGAGAGAAGAAGGGGCTTGAAGGAAGGGAGAGGGCGAGACGGCGGTTGGAATCGCCACTCTGAAGGAAGTGAGAAGATAAAGAAAGAAAGAGAGAAGTGAGAGAGAAGAAAAATCGAGACGGTAGCTGGGGCTGTCACTCAGAGTGGAGAGAGAAGATAGAAGAAAGAAAGAGAGAAATGAGAGAGGGATGAAGAGAGATAGGGAGAGAAGAAAGAGAGAGAAGAAGAATGATCTAAAAAAGGAAGAGAGAAGAAGAGAGAGAAGGAGAGAGAAAGAAGAGAGAGAAAGGAAGAGGGATAGGGAGAGAAGGAGAGACAAGGAGAGAGAAGAAGAAGAGGAAGAGAGAGAAGAAGAAAGATCTAAAAAAGGGAGATAGAATAAGAGAGAGAAAGGAAGACAGATAGAGAGAGAAGAATAAAGAAGGAGAGGAAGGAAGAGAGAGAAAGGGAGGAGGGAGGAGAGAGAAAAGAGAGAAGAGAGAGAGGAGGGAGAAAGAAAGGAAGCAGAGAGAAAGAAAGAAAGAAGAGAGGTGGGGCCGACGGCCTGATCCCGTTGCACAAGTGGGGAGGGTGAAGGTCTACCTAAGGTTCTCGGCTCGGCGGCTGAAACCATGGGTAGTGATCAGTTATAAAAAATATTCTCTCTCCCATCTCTTTAAGGAAGGGGTAAGCAAAATTTCGATCAACAGCAAGAACTAAACATAAGTAAAAAAAAAAGGCAATTACAAGGATAATTAAAGGATGTCAAAAGGATCAAGAGATCCATGAGTTATTGCATGCTGAGTATATATAGGCAACCACTAGAACATGGGTGGATGCTCAAAAACTAACCTAATCACTGAAAAATATATATTTTTTGAATTAAATAAGGGCTAAAATTATGGGAAAAATGACGATTTTGTCTCCCTTGCCTACAATCCTGCTATTTCCAAAACAATTCTTCCATAATCATGAACATTCTTGTGATTTCACGTGGCTGGTATGGGGTCTTTCTGGCCCTCTTCTGGCAAAAATAACATTGTAAACTTGATAAGCTTGGTGAGGTGATCATTTTGGTATAGACTTTGAGCCATGGATCGAGGTTTTGAGCTGTGGACTTGAGGCGGCAAAGATGTGAGAAACTTACAATCCTAGATTTAAGATTATGCTCATTTCTCAAAGGTTTTCCCTTGATTTCTTTGCTATAGAATGATGAACAAGACGTCATAATCGTTTGGCAACAAGAACGGCTCGATTTGATGCCCAAATGATCACCTTATCAATTGGGGAATTTTGGCTGGAATTGGGATTCTGATGGCCAGAAAATGCCTCTTCTTTGTCTTTGAAATGCAACCGATCCAACCATTCATAATACGCAATGTTTGGCTTGAACGAAGCCCTTGACCTCATGATCGCAGTGCATCCATTTTCAAGCCGATTGGTTATGCAAGCGGTATGATATGGTCATTTGATCAAAGGGACCTTCTTCTTGAAAAATCTGTAACTTATGCTTTTCCAAAGGAGATATTCTCTCTTCGATTTCTCTCAGCTCGGGCCATGCCATTGGGCATATCATAAATCAAAATGATCGGGCTGATAAGAAGAACATCGTTCCAAAATTTGGTCTTGTTTTGACCCGGGATGAAGGACACATGGTCATTGAAAGTTAGCCCCGAAATTGGATAGCATAGTTCCCATAAATGGAAATTGGTTCACAGAGGGTACACCAGAATTGTGTGCGACGTACCTATTTTTTCTAAGTTGGTCTCATAATGCTCCATAAACGTTTGAATGAGCCGAAATTTGGTATTCAAGGGTTTTCGAACATCCTGAATCCATTGAAAGTGTTCTGGTGGTGATTTGAAGCTCCAGTGATTGTGTTGTGGTTATAGGGTCTTCTTTCAGCATGCTAGAGGCAAAATTCTGAAAATGGTTTTTGCATTTGGCCCACCTTAACTTCGTTAGATCGCGGCAAAACTTGGCATGGACCCTTAGGGAATCAAGAACCATGCTTTAAGGAATTATTGGACTATTTTAAGGCTTTTATGATTTCCACTCCAGATCAGGGCTTATTCTACTATTGCTTCCTCTTATTCGCATCGGGGATTACAAGTGTCGAAAAATACCCTTCATCAGCTTGGGCCACCGAATGTTGTGCTTTGAGAGAAGCGAGAAGGGTAACATTCTAAATCAAAACTGGTCCTTCGACATTAGGTTTTATTCTTGGCCACCTAATCGACACGATTGACGAAGGGATAATCGTGCGAAGCTGTTTTCTAGAGGGGTGACTAGGGCGCTCTGACAGTTGGGGGCCTTATTTAAGGGCTTGTAGACCCATAATTGTCGAGGCCTTTGGAGGAGAAGAGACTTTGGAACTAATGGTGGGGGGGCTACTTAAGGGCTTGGGGTCCCACTTCAAGATCTCATGTTTTTTGTTTTAACAATTGTGGGCCTTGCTTAAGGGCTTGTAGACCCAGTTAGTCAAAATCTGGGTTTGTCCGGTAATCGAGGCCTCGCCTAAGGGCTTTCTTCCCAATCAGTCAGATTTTTGTTTATATCGTATGGTGGAGATTCATTAATTAGGTCGATCTCGCCCTCTGGATCTGGATGATCAGGCGGCACGCGTCTTGGGTTTTAAGGGAGCCTGGGACTTGAGATTGCTCTCTCGGGAACCTTGCTAAAAAACAAGGGCAGGGAGACCAACCGATGAGAAAGGAATTTAAGGTGGGTTCGAGACTTACTCAGGCAGGCTCGCGTGGGTGCCCTCTTAAATCACGAAGAAAGCCCCCTAGTCGTAAAACTAGTTCGGAATCGTCTCCCTTGGCATGTATTCTCCTGTTTCGACAATCACACACATATGGTAAATGTTACAAGACAAGTGGGTCAAGGGACCCCACCCTGCCTTTAGGGAACGTACATAGGCATGCACATTCAAAAAGAGAAAGAGAAGAAATATTGGGGTTAGAAGAATTTGACCAGACAGTGAGACCGACACAAAGACTAAGCTAGTAAGTAATTGACCCAACGTGCCAATAAAAAGGGCTCGGTAACTCAGATCGACTCAACAGAATTACTACTAGATGACAGTAGCAATACCGACTAGTTAGACACAATGGCTAGTCTGTCATTACGATAAAGTGGGCATGGTAACTCTGACCGGCACAACGACATTACGGCTAAATGACAATACTACCATGGAAGGTTAGTCTCGACCCCTCTTTATCAAAAGAAAGAATAAAAGGAAGAATAGAGGTCAGAGAGAGAGAGAGAGAGAAAAAAAAGGATTAAGAGAAGAAGAAGAGAATAGAAAGAAGGGGAGAAAGAGAAGGAAAGGATAAGAAGATGTGAGAGAGGGTAAAGGGCAAAGAAAAGGTAAAGACAGACACAGGCGGTAATGAGAGAAGGAGGGAGAAAACTCAGACGACGTTGTGTCCCCGCCGATTGTGACGAGTAGGGAGAAGAAAGAAAAGACACAGGCGACAATGCGCTTCCTCTGATTGTGACAGAAGGAAGGGGAGAGAAGACAAGGTGGTGCTAAGCCTTCGCTTACCATGCTAGAAGAAGAAGAAAGAGAAGACATAAATGGCGTCGAGCCTTCGCCGGCTGTGGTGGAAGAAGAGGAAAGAGAAGAAACATGCAGCATTAAGCCTTCGTCGGCTATGGAGGAAGAAGAAGGGAAAGAAGACAGAGCATAGACAACAATGGACTTCATTGTCAGGGACACAAGAGAGGCGAAAGAGAAAACACAAATGGCAATGGACTTCACCATTTGGGACACAGGAGATGCGATAGAGTTTTGACAGAGGCCCGGCTCGCCATCCAAGTTAAAGGCCCGATTCATTGTTTGTGCCTCAAAAACAGGAAAACATCACACCCGACAAGAGGTCCACCATGGTTGAATAGAGAAAAGAAAGAAGAGCAGGGAAAGAGAGACGTGATAGACCAGAGGAAGAAGAGAGAGAAAGAGATAAAGATAAAAGCATGAAAGAGAAAGGGAGAGATGAGAGAGAAAAGAAGAGAGAGAAAGAGATAAAGATGAATGTAAAAAAGAGAAAGGGAGAGACGAGAGAAAAGAAGAGAGAGAAAGACAGATAAAGATGAGAGAGAATAGAGGAGAGAGAAAATTACCTTACGGAAGGGTACCGACCCTTTTATTCTCTCTCCTCTCTCTCTCTAAGATACACCCACAAACTTAAGCAAGAATTGAAATCTTTATTGAATGATCAAAGAATGAACCAAAGGTCCTTTACAATTAGGCTTTACATGTTTATATAGAATTCTGCCCAAAACATGGGTGGATGCCCTAAAACTACCTAAATTGATGACAATTACAATTTAATTTAATAAAAAAAATTAAGAAAATAGGGTGAAAAATGACTGTTTTTCCCTTATCAAATAATGGATGGAATTCCAAAACAGTCCCTACTGCTGCTCAAGAACTTACGTGATCTTCCATGATTGATCCGGGGTTACTCTGAAGCCTGTTTGATAGAAATATGATTGTTTTCTTATAGGGCTTCGCGTGGAGAATAATTTGATACCAACTTCGAGCCATGAATCATTTTTTAAGACCACGATCATGAGACGTGAAATTTGCATGAATCTTGAAAACTTCAAATCGATAGTGTGCTCATTCCTTGGTTATTTTTCGTGATTTTTTCACTCTAATGCACTGAGCATGCCGTCATGATCACGTGGCAATAAATGGGACGCAATTTAGAGCCCGAACGAAGATTTCACAATTTTTGGGTTTTGACTGGAATGTAGATTCCGACGGTCAAAATTTACAGTCACTTTGTCACCTTTGTGCGTAAAATCCAACCATTCATCATGTATGATGTTTGGACCAACAGTAGCTCTAGGCCTTATGCCCACGATGGAATTGGTTTTGCATCGATTCGATCCGTGAGCACCGTGATTTGGCCTCTTGAGGGAGGCATGTCGATGTTGAATTTTCAGAAACTTCTTCACAGATCAACAACTTCTCTCTAGCTTATCTCCCTACTCGGGTGTCGTCATGGGGCGTACCACATATTGAAAGAGTCGTCTTGATGAGACGAAGATGCTCACAAAATTTGAGTGTGATCTGACTTGGGATAGATGAGATATAGGCCCCAAAGTCACTGACTTTGACTATGAAAATGGTCACATTTAATGGTGTTTTGGTGCAGGGTGGCCACACAAGAATAGTGTGAGTTCTCGATTAAGCCGAAAATTGACCCATAGGGATTTTTGACCTTGTCAAATCTAATGGTAGTGGTCCCACAACAATTTGATCCACCAAAAATATAGTTCCAGTTATAGGGTCCGTTTCAGGGTGCTAGAGGTAAATTTTTTGAATATGTTTCTTTGTGTTCACTGCCTTAGACATGTCGGATTGTGACGAAACTAGACAGCTGTCCTTTTGGAGTACTTATAAAGATCGTGACTAGTTTTGGGGCTCTTTTGAGACTATCGAGAATCCTGCTATTTTGTCAGACTTTATTGATCGACTTCCTCTTTATTCCGCATCAAGGACCAA
Organism: Amborella trichopoda; assembly: GCF_054954075.1. Taxonomy (NCBI): domain Eukaryota; kingdom Viridiplantae; phylum Streptophyta; class Magnoliopsida; order Amborellales; family Amborellaceae; genus Amborella; species Amborella trichopoda. The sequence continues at coordinate 18,027,678 of NC_142345.1, read as the reverse complement.
GGTGCTGAAAAATGTGTTCAAACATCCATGTCTGAGGTAATGCCTTCTAGTGGAGATCCACATCTGAGGTTATGCTTTAGATAGATAGCCAAGGAGCCCTTGGTGGGCGTGTGAGCAGCTACACCAGGTTATGCTTTGGATTTGCTTTGACAAGCAGGGTACCTCTTTGGGCCCCATCCTGCCGGGTCCAATCGGGGGCGCGTTGTTGGCCTGTCCCAAAAGTTTATGCCTGTCGACTAGGGACGGGTTTTCGAGGTGACCTCTTTGGGGTGTGAACCCTAGTATCAACTGCACCTAATCAGGGGTGTCTGGTGGGCGGCCTAAAATGTCTAGACTGAAACAACAACTGGGGACCCTGAGGAGGCTTCACCATGAAAGTCGGTGGAGGGTGTTGACCTGCTTTAACAGTCATCTGCCTTTGGGAGCATCTTTGGTATGTCAACGTGACCTTTTGTTTTTTGTTGGCTTTTTGGAAATGGGATCCTTTCGCATGGAACCCTAACTTGTTGTCGTAATAATTTTTCTAACTTCTAGGTTATTTCATGAATGGACTAAGGCTGTTGGAGTTTTCCTTCAAGCTCTTTTTGGGTCTCGATAGTAAGGATTTTTCTTGGAGTGCTGACTAAAGCCGCCTATGGAGGTGAGCACTGCACATCCTGCTTATTGGTTTAGATTTCCATGCAGGTTTTCACGTGGACAAGGGGAAGCGGCATCGTGAAGATAGTTTTTACCAACCTCCTTTTTATTGAGCTCTTTTACCCATGACTGCATGGTTAGGTCCACCCTTTTTCCATTTTTACTCATGGGGCCCTTTCGGGTTTTCACCGTGCTCGGTTATAAATTACGTAACACTCTTATGCATGGTTTCATGACCATGTCCGTCCGTCATTTTTACCATGGTGCCCTTTCGGGTTTTCACCATGCCCTTTTATTTTCTTTTTAGCTTTTTTACTCATGGTTTCGTGATCATATCCGCTTAGTTTATTATCCGTAAAACTGTGATTGCGGATAGGTAAAGATGAGAATGGTGGACGGTCTCATGATGCCCGTATAGTGAGCATGTGAGGGCTTGAATCACTTGTGGACTAAAAAGGGTTAGACCATGTATTGGGAGTGAGTACGTATAATGAGGGTGATGTAGTGAGGGGCGGTGTGTTCTAATGGTGGCATGACTCGATAGGGATGAGGAATGAATGTGACTCCATTGGGATAAAAGTGAGTCCACACATGAGCTGGAGGGGATGGACCCATTGGGGAATGAAGGTGGCCTAATGAGTGGTGTAGATGGTGGCATGACTCGCTGGGGATGGGGAATGAGTATGACCTCATGGGGATGAAAATGCAGGCACACACACGATGGGATTCACTAAGGGATGGGGCACAACATTTTCATGCGTGGTGAGAGGATTGATGAGGTGAAGGTGGTGCAACTCATTAGGGATGAGTCTGAGGGGTGGTGAGTGGCAGGTAGGTTCATCTCGACCTTTGCGCAAGAGTGATGTGTATGGTCGAGCTTAAGCTTAGACTCGAGGAGTTTAACTCGATTCGTTGGGGAGCAGGGCATGTGCACCAGAGGTGGCATATGGTAAAGGAGGGCTTAATCCGATCCGCTTGGTAAGGAAGTAAGCGCACACGAGAGACTCTTGTGGAGGGAAAGAGGTGTCGTGATGAGTCCGTTCGTCACAGTGAGGGGCTTGAGCCAGCTGGAGGTAGAGACTCTGTGCGCGGCGGTGTGGGAGCTACGCATGCGATGGCCAAGAGCAAGAATGCATATAAGGGATGTGTTGTGGAGAGGACAAGCGCACAACGGCTGGGGGGTGCGGTGAATTCACAAGGCGGTGTGAGTGCGCACGTGTAAGGAGCACATGCGAGTGAGTCATGCAGGCGGTAGCCTGGAGGAGATAGGCCATTGCGGCGATTGGGCATACGTACGAGTCACACTGTGAAGAAGAGGCTCGTAAGTGGCCTTGGGGAGTACCCATGTGTGCGGTGGCTAGAGACACTCACGGGGGAAGCGTATGTGCAAGAGGGATGCTTCGGGGATGGTCGATGATGGACGGGTCCTGGGCTCGGGCTTGAGCCCAGTCTGGCTCGAATTCATGGAGTTGAAGAAGGTAGCCGACGACTGAATGTGAGGTTCTGGGCTCCAGCTCAGGTTCGAGGTCCGACTCGGTCGGGCTCACTGCATGAGGATATTTACTTCACAAAACAACCTTAGCCTTTTTGTAAATGGAACGAATGAACCCATGGGCTTAGGCTATATTCGGCCATTGCGGGGGGACAAGAATGGGCAAGGTAAATTGGTGAGGGTATAAAAGGGGGAAATCCCTCATTTTACCATTTCACTTTTTTACCTTAGTCAAAATTTGAGCGTGGGGAATAGGGCATTCTCAGCAGCGATAGAGAGTGGAGAAGGCAGTAGCTGAGGATTCGACAACATACACCAGGGAATTTTGGCAGGGTGCAGGAAGGCTGCACACATGAATTCCCGTAGGGGAGAGCAGAGGGCCCGATGGTTTTGTGCCAAAGATTGAAGATTCGCAGTACAGGGAGCAAGGAACCTGAGGGTTTTAGCTGTGGCCGCTGAAGGCAAAGGTTCCGGAAGGTGCGTGTCGGCGAACCAAGAGGTTTGAGCATGGGTGTACGGAGGATTCAAAAAAAGTGTCGAAGGGAGCCAAAGGGGTTTCGATGGTGGTGCGTGTCAGGAGAGAGGGTTCCAGTAAGTGCCATAGGGAGACGGGGTTCTGATAGAGGGGCGTACTATAGGGAGAGAGGGTTACGGCAGAGGGGATTCAAGCTGGGAGCCACAGGGAGAGGGGGTTTCCACACTGTAACCAAGGTCGTATGGCCGTGCACTATAATCGAAGGGCCGCATGCGCAAAAGGAGACACGTGTGCAAACTCAAAGGCATCACACGTGATTGATTGAGGGGCATACACGTGCAGGTGTACGACACGTGTGTGAGGCGACGCAGTAGAGCACAAGGCGGCTCAAAAAGAGCGCTCGTGCGTATGTGCAACTCGTGTAAAGGGGTGAAGTGGCAAAGAGGCACACATGGCGGCTTGAACAGTCATGCCAGAGAGAGTGCTCGTACGTGCGTGGAGCAACACACGATGGTTAGAGAGGCATGCACGACGATCTAGACAGACGTGATAAAGAGCGATGACGACTTAAGGATTTTACATAAGAAGTGCACATGGCGGCTCGAGAGGGTGTCACGCATGATGGCTTGAAAGCCTTATGCAGAAGAGAGCGTACGGTAGCTTGAAAGTCTTGCACAAGGGAAAGCGTGCATGCAGGATGGTTGGGATCTGGACCGATCGAGGGTCTGGTAAGCCCCTTCCTTGATGATTTTTCTCTCTTTCCCTTGTTTTTCTTCATTTTTGAGTGAATGGGGGCTCTATCGGGGGTTCGCCTGGATAGGGTTCCGTCCCACCGTTCAGTTCCTAAGGCATCCTCCGAGGTGTCTTATCTTGCCTAAGCGCCTTTTCTGACAATAGTCCAGTCGACAGATGATGCTGAATTTTCATCAGCCCCTGTGTCTTCTTGAACTTTAGCATCTCTAACCCTGCTTTCCTTGAGTTTCTTGTAGAGAATATTCCCTTGGGGAAGAATCTTCCTAAGGATGGGGAGCTCGGGACTAGAACTTTCACAGGTGTCAACTTGGTTAGAAAGGACCCTATTTGGCTTGTGCAGCCTCCACACGTGCTGGGATGGTCACTCAGCATTACATTAGCCAGTGATTCTGTGCGCTTCCATGTTCATGAAGACGATAGTGGAGCTACTTCCATTCAATAGGATGGGGTTCATCTTTTTCACTTCTTGCATCGGGAACTGGCTTCTAGTGAGGATCTTCCCATTCTTGGGAAGAGGATGATAAAGAAAAAGGAGCTAATATGGTCTTCTGCTGGGCTCTGGATACAGGGGGAGCACCAGTTCCTCAAGGAGTATACCCCTTGGACCCATGAGGTGTTGTAGACTTATGCAGACGTTCTCAAGCTTTCGTCCCTATTAGCAACAATACAGAGCTCCGCAGGGTATTTTTACCGCTGCCTCAACACCATGAGGGCGCTTCTTGAGACCTAGAGTCACGTCAGCAATACGTGGCTCTTCGGTCATAGTGAGGTGGGGATCTCACTGCTTGATCTCCACTTTGTGGGCGGCCTGCCATTAATGAGCGCTATGTATGATGAGTTTGTCCCTCAAAACTCAATCTAGTAGGGTGTCATAGGGAGGCAAGGCACCTCCAATCGGCCTCCAAGAAGTGTTCGAGGTCTATCAGCTCCTGAGCTCCCGAACTGCTGATGGCCATGTGACTGCTGGAAGGTATTTTTCATCAACATGGGGCCCCCGCACATTAGAGTCCTAACAAATAGTGGAAATTCTGACAGTCTCAGAATAGCCCCAGAACTAGTGAAGATCTCATGAGGTCTCTCAAAAGTCTCCAGTGAAGTCTCGTCACATTCCGACATGTTTAAGGCAGAGTAGATTGAGAAATAGTTTCAGCAAAATCAGCCTTTAGCACCCTGAAATGGACCCTATAACTAGAGCTACATTTTTGGTGTCTCAATTTGTTGCGAGACTATCACCATTGGAACCGGCACAGTTGAAAACCCCTAAGGGTGAAATTTCAGCTCGAAAGAAAACTCTAGAAAGAAGTTATAGGTAAAAGAGTGAAACATGAGGGGCCGCACGCTATTCTCGTGCAGCCGCCCTGCAACTACACCCCATGGAAAGGACAATCACGACTAGTGAATTTCAACGCTCATAACTCACCTGTTCAAAGTTGGATCGTGCTCAAATACGGTGAGCATGTTCGTCTAGTCAAGACGAGCGAGTAGATATGTGGCACGCTCTGTGACAACAACTGAGCGCGAAGAAAAGCTAAAGAGAAGTTGCTGATCCGTGAAGAAAGTGCAGGAAATTCAGCAGCGTCGTATCTCACTCAAGCGACCAGATCACGCCGATTGCGAGCCCGATCGACGTGAGAGCAATTCCATTGTTGGTGTAAGGACTCGGGCTATCACTGACATGAACCGCATACATGATGAACGATCGGATTCTGCACATGAAGCTGATGAAGCAACTGCAAATTGTGTCACCGAAATTCCAGATTCCAGCCCAAATTTCAAAGTAGCGAAATCTTTGTTCTGGCATGGAATCGATTTGCGTTTGTTGCCCCTTGATCGTAACGGCATTCTCGGTGTAGTTCAACAAAGAAATCACCAAAAAACATCAAGGAACGAGTACACTATCGATCCAAAGTTTCAAGATCCACTTAAATTTCAAGTAACATGATCGTGCACTAAAAACACGATCCATGGCTCAAAGTTGGTATCAAATCGATTGTCATGCCGAGCCTACAAGAAAACAATCATCTTACACTCAACCGGGCATCAGAACGACCCCGGATCATCCATGCAAGATCACACAAGTTCTAGGGCAACATAGGGACTGTTATGAAATTCTACAAATTGTTAGTAAGGGGCAAATCTATCATTTTGCACCTTATTTTTTAATTTCTTTAAATTCAATTTAATCTTAATTTTCAGCAATTAGGGTTACTTTTGATCATCCACACATGTTTGGGGCAAATATATATGTACGTACCAGCATTGTATGAAGAACACACACACAAAATCCATCCCCTTGCAAAAGAGAGGGATTTTATTGAATATAGTTTCTTTTTCTTCCCACTGTTGTGTCAGGCTTGAGAGAGAGTGAGGTGAGAGAAACTTTTTATCGGTACCCCTAGGTTCGAGGTAAACCTTCTCTCACTTCTTTTTCTTTTCTTCTCTCTCTGCTCTTTTCTCTCTTCTTCTCTTTCCTCTCTTCTTTTCTTTCTTCTTCTTCTTCCCCATCTGAGCTCTCCTCAGAGGCCATGCACGGCAGTGGCAGTGTCATGCATAACTCTCGAATAACCTCATAGGTCATGCACGGCGATGGCAGTTCCATGCGTGCTTCTATTTCTCCCTCTGTTTTATCTCTTTCGTGAGGCCTACAAATGGCACTGCTCATCACCGTCTGTAGATGTATCCTTGGTGCCTTAGTGAAGGACGTGGGTAACGAAGCCTATCGCTGCCCGTAGGGGCTTCACCCTGTGGTGTGATCATTACAGACGGCAATACCCATCTCCATCCGCAAAGGGTCGAGGCAAAACTCATCACCGTGCGCTGGCTTTTTCCACGCTTCCTTGTGCTCATCGTCATGCATCCTAAGAGAAGTAATCACCGTGAGACTTATAGAAGTTATTGCCGTATGCCTCGTTAGGAGCCATCACTGTTTGCTAGGGACATGTCACCTCCTCGTGCTGTCAATGGTGATGCCCATTTCCATCTTGATTCTTCCTCCATTTGTCGTCTCTCTCTCTTCTCTTCATGAATTTCTCTTTTAACTTGATGGAGGGTAGATCTAGCTTAACACTTCCATCTCAATCTCAGTTTTGAGTAGCATTACCGCCGTGCTGGTCTTGAAGACCATGCCTGTCTTGCTACCACTCCGAGTCGATAATTGTCTGGATGTCATGCTAGCTTCGCCTCTCCATCGAGTTTTTCTTCTCTTTTCTATCTTTATCTAAAACTTTACATTTCATCATGCTCTAACATGATTGTATGTTGCCCTAAGACAAGGGTGGGTCTCCTTGACCCACTTGTCTTACAAATTAACCATAAAAGTGTTGTGTAGAAAAAAAGAGGATTGCTGGTCAAGGGAGGCAATTCTGAACCAGCTAAAGCAGTTGGGGGGGTTTGTTCATGATCTAAGAGGGCACCCACGTGAGCCAACCTGAGTAAGTCCCGAACCCACCTAAAATTCCTCTCTCATTAGTTGGTATACCTGCCCTTGCTCTCGAGTAAGGTTTTGAGAGAGCGATCTCAAACCACGAGTTCACCAGAAACCCGAGGTACGTGCCACCAGATTATCTAGATCCGAAAGGCGAGATCGAGGCCCCTAACAAGCTTGGCATCGCCACTAGGGAGTTATTACCCCCTTAGTTGGTTCACTGTTGTTTGACCAGTATCCTCTTTTACTTTCTGCACTTATTTTTATGGCATGTGGGTTGTTCAACCCATTTATCTGGATCGGGGATTTCGTTATCCCTGATCTCGTGGCTGTTCCGGGGAACCGAGTTGCCCAAGCCTCCTTCCTCACCACCCTCTTGAGTTGGGATTCACGGTCTGCCTCCCAAGTTCTCACCTGGATCAGTGCAAGAGGGGACTTAAAGGTCCCTGCCTCCCCGCTTTTTCGCCCTGGTGGACTTAGGCCCCTTGCATGAGTAGCACACCTATTGCCGCGCACCCTGCTACTGGCAAGTCTACTGCCAGTCATATTGCTGAGGCACGCCTGAAGGTTGTCCCCATCACTCTCGCGAAAGGCAAGAAAGTTGTTGTCGCTTCTAAGGTTCGCAGAAAGGCATCCCCTTATGCTCCTTCATCACCTCAAACCTCCACACCTGGAGAGTTGACACATAGAGGCGAAGGTCCTATGATCTCCACTCCTCGAACACACCTAAGAGCTTGTGCTTCGTCCACTTGAGCCACACCTCGGGGCAACCCTCACATTGCCTTGAGCTCGCATTTAGGGCTAGGAATTCTCGGGCCAAACCTTGCATGCATCATTCATTTGCTTTCAAGAACCCAGGGCAGTGCTAGCTCTACGCCACCTCGAGCACATGAGGGTGGACCACTCTGTCCTTTGTCCCAGCACACACAGCTTCACCCTGTGAGAGGTGGGCTTCAGCCTCACCCCTCATAGACACAAGCTCGTGGGTCTCGACCTCCTCAGGTCAGACTCATTGACCGAGCCCGAGTTGACCCCTAGGTCACGTGAACGGCTAACTCTAATGGTGCACACACACCATCTTAGCAGTTTCCTTTCTGCCCTCAACTCAGATAGAGTCATAAACTAGCTCCTTCATCTGTTGCTCACTGGACACCAGGCAAACACCTCAAGCCCCTGGTACTCGAAGGTCTTCCCTAAGAGTACCATCTTGAGCCAGCTTCGAGTCAGTCGTGCATGTGCGCCCTACGGAGGAACTCGGGTCAACGACCTAATGTCAGACAAAGGCATCCAACCTCTAAGGCAAAAACTAAGGCTGCTTTCCGTCCTTGGACCCCACTCCTTGTTCTAGCTCATAGACACAACCCTTGCGTGTTCGAAGAAGGAGAGGCAGTCTAGGTCTCAGGCTTGGTTTTGGAGTGAAGTCAACATCCGTCTCAAGGTTAAGCTGGAAAGAGGCCTTCAGATCCTGACCAAAGAAGCCTCTAAGGCAGTCGAGGCCAGCACCTTTGATGACCTCCTGCCTCGTAAGCCCTTCTTCCCTCTCCAAACTCCAGAGCCGGACCGAGTCCAAGAGTATTGTTGGATCATCACTACTCAAGGGCCACGGTCCAAGACTGTCAAGAACCGGTCCTCACAAGATCGGCATACAATCCTCAGGTCCAGTCGGGGTAGGGTAAACCCCTCTAGACTGACTTTCCACACACCACTTGCCGACCTTGGCAGTCCGCTATCCCGCCAGGTTCTGACCCTCTAGAAGAGATGGTCAATGTTATGGTGATCAATGACCAGGACGATGCTTAGGAGGATAGCATGAACAAGTTCGAGGAAATGATGCCAGCCATCCTTGGAAATATGGAACCAGAAGAGGACACAGTTTCTAGGAAAACTCCTCTGTCAGCCTCCCAAGACAGTTCTACCTCCCGCGGGGTCTTCCAAACCGACATAGATGCTATGGTGGCCCATAGCCTCAAGAACAAGGTCCCAGGCATGCAGAAGATGCCGCTTTATCAAAATCCGTACCCTTCGTACATAGACCAAGTATCCTTCCCTTCGAACTATCAAAAGGGGAAGCTCCCCCTATTCAACGGTATTACATATCTGCATCAGCATACTGCTCACTTCCAGGGGGGCCTGTAGGGAGACAGCTATTGACGGACGACTCCTTTGCCAGTTCATCGAAACTCTGGAAGGGCCAACCTTCCAGTGGTATGCTCGGCTGCATCCTGACTCGGTACACACATGGCAAGAGATGGAGTAGTTTCTCTACCAACGCTTCTAAGAAGTTCAAAGGAACGTGGAGACCATCGAACTCCTCACCTTGATGCAAGACCCTGATGAGCCGGTTGACAAGTTCGTCACCCGTTGGAGAGAGTTGGCAACCTTCCATGCCACTCCCATGACCGAGAAAGAAGTGGTCTAGACCTGTATACGAAACATGCTTCTTGAAATCGCTCTACATGTGGAGGCATCCAATCCACCCCCATGTTAGAGCTCATCTCCAAGGCAGTTCGTATTGAGGGATTATTCAAGCGTCATGAAAACCCTTGTCAGCAACCTATTATCTCTAACTCTCACTCCAACAGTCAGGGCAGCCAAAAGGCAGTAATCAGTGTGGCCGTCACCGTGGCGGACACCAAAGGAACAGTTCCTCAATCTGTGGACCTTTCCAAGGCACAGGCGTCTCTTGTCAGGGGCAAGCAACAATCCTACAACAGCATCCCGCCTCCTAAAAGTTCTAAGCAAAATGACTACTAGGTCTAGCACTAGAATAAGGTTTACCCCATCGACACAGAGTGGACGACTGCACTACTTTGATTGCTGTTAGAACAGAACACGATATAGTAGTTGGAGGCCAATACTGTGGATTCAGTTGGGCAGGAGGCCAACGAGACGTATTATGCCTATCACAGGAGGGTATGCCACCCCACTTACGACTGCTATAAGCTCAATGACACGATCGAAGCCCTTATCAACAAGGGTCAGATAAAGCTCGAAGAGTTTAAAAGAGTGTTCGGGGCAACTGAGGTTTCTCACATAGTCACAATCCAAGAGGACGACGGGGCACCTGCTATCCTTCGTTCATTTTTCTCCATAATGCTCGAATAAGACTCCCGAGCCGGCAAGGCAACCCAAGTTCCTATCTCGAGGAACCGAGAACGTCTAGTGCACTTATGATGTTAGCGGATGCATTGGCTTCCACAAGCTCTTGGCAAAAAAGATGCAGCAGTATCAGGAAGTCCAAGGTAACCCAAAACGACCCTCGAGTCCCTCTTCCGCATGAGCAAGAAGACCTCCTGACGCCAGCCTAAGGAAGCACTAAGCTAGACCCTTTGCAGGCTCTCTTCAAAGTAATGCTCCAATAAGGCCTCGTCACTCTCAAGCTTGCCAGGCTGCAGAGGCATCTTGCCCAGGGCACAGAAAAGCTCTGGTGCCCATACCACCAAGTATAAGGCCACAAACTCAACGAATGCTCTGGGTTCGAAGCTATAATCGCAGAGAAAGTCCAGCAAGGCCACATCGCTTGTGCGATTCTCCTAGAACACGTCCAGGCCGTCGCTCCTATTTTAAAAGAAGCTACACTACCGACCGCTCCTGAGTATACGCCGGACCCTTCTGAGCCTTCGACCTCTCAGCCTTGGAAAGTCTACCATGGGCGGAGGAGGCTCAAATCCTTGAAACCTGAGGTGTTCTACCAAGTAAGGGCTACTTGACAGCCTGATAGGGTGGTCCAGACACCCCCTCAAGGATCTTAAAGGAGACGGACAAACACTTAGGTCGGCCGGTCTAAGGAATCATCCCCCTCAGCCACCAGTCGAGGAAGAATTCCTCAGGCCCCTTCTTCCACCGTTGACCTTCCAAGACTTTATCCTAGGCACAGCTCGCCCATCTTTTCATCCAATTAGGCGGACATCCTCAAGTCACCAACAGCTTGAGATTCCCTCAACATGGGTGATGACGCTAAAAGCACCCCACGACAGTCAAACCCAGGGCAAGATTTAAAATATCCCCTAGGCACGTCCAACTCCAACGATAATGTAAAAAGTTGCCTGGAATGTTCTAACTCTTCTTCTTCTCCCTCCTCATCTATTTTCTCCATAGGTGCAGCTCGACGGTGTCAAGACTTCGACACTCAAAACAAAGAGTTCAAGACACTAGCCTCACCTAGCCACAACAAGAGCGCCTCAGATAGATGCTGGCTCAGGCAATTGGATTCTTGATAGTCATCGACGCCTCGAGCACAGGACCTAGTCATCTTTAGGTTCCCACTCCCACAAGGCTTGCCACATGATCCAGGTGCATGAAGCATCACCCAGCTAGGGGCAAGCACCAAGTGGTCCCAATCACGAGGTAGTGGACTCCCCGTTCGAAGCTGACCTTTCCATTGCCTGGACTAGCAAGAGACCGGTACTCTACCACACTGTGCCCCTCTTAGAAGCCGAGATGTCCGGATCATGGGCTTCTACATTCGAGGTCAATGAGGATCCTGGTGAGTCTCCTGACGAGGAACTCCAGGAACCTCTAGAAGAGTGGGAAGAAGGCAGTCAGACCATGGCTGATGAGCCTGAAGAGATCAACCTGAGGGGCAAGGTCGACCTAAGGCCAACTTTCATCTCAGCAAAAGTGTCCCCAGAGGAGAAGAGAGTTATATCTCCATCCTACGAGCAAATCGGGACATCTTCACTTGGCACTATCATGAGATGCTTGGTCTAGACCCTCAGGTTGCTATCTATCACCTTGCTTTGATCCAACCATCAAACCCATGAAGCAGAAATCAACAAGGTTTAGACACAACCTCGAGATGCAGATAGATGCTGAGGAGAATAAGGTCAGGAAAGCAGGATTCATACGTGAAGTCAAATACCCAAAATGGCTGGCAAAATGTTGTCCCAATCAAGAAGAAGAATGGCCAAATCAGGGTTTGTATTAAGTTTCGCGATTTGAACACTGCCTGCCCCAATGATGAGTTCCCCCTCCTGTTCATCGAGATGTTGGTCGACTCTACGGCTCATTGTCAAATCTTCTCGTTTATGGACGAGTATTCTGGTTATAATCAAATCAAGATGGCGCCAGAAGACGAGGAGGCCACTTCGTTCTTGACCCCAAGAGGCTCTTTTGCTACACTGTGATGCCTTTTGGGTTAAAGAATGCGGGTGTCATGTACAAACGGGCCATGACGACCATCTTCAAGGACATGATCCACCGGGAGATCGAGTGTGGATGACCTAGTGGTGAAATCTGCAACAAAGGACACCCACATACAAGACCTCAATAATGTATTCAAACGACTACGGTGTCACCAACTCAAGATGAACCCCTTGAAATGCGTATTTGACAAATGATCCGGAAAGTTCTTAGGGTTCATCGTGAGGTACCAAGGATTGGAGATCGAGCCGGTCAAACTCAAGGAAATTCAGGACATGCCAATGCCTGCAACCCTCCATGAACTACAGTTTCTTCAAGGACAGCTAGCCTACATTCGAATGTTCATCTTGAACCTTTCAGGGAGATGCTGGCTCTTTTCACATCTCCTAAAGAAGGACACTCCCTTCATATGGGATGAGGAATGCCAAGCTGCACTCAATGATATCAAGCAATACTTATTGAATCCTCCAGTCCTCTCTACACTAATGTTGGGAAGACCTCTCATCCTGTATGTGAACGCTCTTGATGAGTCACTCGGGGCACTCTTAGTGCAAAACAATGATGGAGGGAAAGAGACAACGCTCTATTATTTCAGTCGTATAATGCAAGGGGCCAAGAAGAATTACCCTCCCATCGAGAAGATGTGCCTAGCCTTGATCTTTACGGTACAAAAAACTCAGCCATTATTTGCTCGGTCACGAGGTCAAGTTAATCTCCAAGGCGGACCCGATCAAGTTCCTTATGACCCGGCCATGCTTGTTAGGACATTTGACCAAGTGGGCATTTATTGCTAATGGAGTTCGACATCACGTATGTATCACAGAAGGCAGTCAAACATCAAGCCCTAGCAGACTTCCTCGCGGCTCACCCAGTTCCTTCAGAATCTCCCTTGTCGAACGACCTCTCAGATGAGGAAGTTTTCTGTTTGGCGCTAACTCAGCCTTGGGAAATCTACTTCGGCGGAGCATTCCAGTCAGATAGAGGGGGTGCTGGAGTTGTGTTCTTAACTCCCCATGGCAGAATAATCCCTCTATCCTTCTCACTTGCAGAGGCATTTTCTCATAATGAAGCCAAGCATCAAGCCCTCATAATCGATCTAAAAATCACCCAAGAGCTAAACCTGGAATACCTAAGCATCTTTGGTGACTCTGAGCTGGTCATCTAGTAGCTTAAGGGGATTTATGACATAAGGAAAGACACCCCCAAGCCTTATCATGACACGGCCAAATCCTACGTGGCCCAGTTTGATGATTTCTCCCTGAGTCATATCCCTAGAAGGCTAAACTCGCAGGAAGATGCACTCTCGAAGCTCGCTGCCACCATTCAATTGTCTTCATTAGAGCCCACTCCAGTCTGGGTAACTAAATGGACACACGTCGACTTAAGAGCTGAAGTTGATCCAGATGACGAGAGGGATATCTTCCTTGAATGCCTGCCTTACCCATTCGGGGCACTCCTCATAGCTAAGGATGTCGTTCAGGTAGAGCAACAAATGTCCCAAGGAAAAGGATCCAAGGACAAGGAGCGGGATCTCGAATTCTTCGACCGAAAGCGTATGGAGGTTAAACAAGTAGAGGATTAGAGGGAGCCTATCATGGACTTCATAAAGCATGGAAGGGTACCTTCGGATCAGGCAGAACGCAACGGCATACGACGAATGTCTACCAAGTACACCCTTCTCAATGAAGATGTCCTCTTTCTTTGGTCATTTGACGAAATTCTCCTCAGATGCGTCGATACACAAGAGGCAAGCAAAGTCACTCGGGTATCTGTGGGCTGCATCAATTTGACCCTAAGCTCTACGGGCGCATATGCAGACTCGGCCATTACTGGCATTCCATGGTGGCTACTGCTTACAACTATGCCAAAAGATGTCAGGTGTGCTAGATCCACTCAAGCCTCATTCATCAACCCCTGGAGCCTCTCCACCCTATAGTGACATCGTGGCCCTTTTCCCAATGGGGTATGGACATTAGAGGACCCATCGATCCCCCTTCTGCCTTGGGCCATGCCTTCATTCTGACGGTGACATACTACTTTTCCAAGTGGGCTGAAGCGATCCATCTCAAGAATGTTCCAAGGACCGCGGTAGCCAACTTTATGCATCATCACATCATCTACCGATTCAGAGTTCCAGACCGGATAATCTTCTATAATGGCCCCCAGTTCAAAAGCCATCATGTTGATCTCCCAGTCAACCAATTTGGCTTCAAGTGGAAGTACTCGACGATGTACTACCCTTGAGCCAATGGATTGGCTGAGGCATTTAATAAAACTCTGTGTTGGGTACTCTGGAAGTTAGTTTCGAAATCAAAGTTGAATTGGCATGAGAAACTGCCTGAAGCTCTGTGAGCTTATTGCACTACTACTCGGAATGCTACAACCTTTGTCTACGAAAGTGAGGCAATCTTACCCCTCGAGGTTCAAATACCCTCACTCCATGGTGTTATACATCAGGGATTAATCGAAGACAAGAGGGTCAAACTCCGTTTCCAAGAGTTGGATGCCCTTGACAAAAAGAGACTAGAGGCCCCGCAGAACATTGACCTCAATCAAGGAAGAATGAAGAGAGCCTTTAACAAATCTGTCAAGGTTCGCTCATTTGCTCTTAGGGATCTGGTCTTAGCAGTCAAGAGATCAATTGTCATGCATGGGCGCCGCAAAGGAAAATTCGAGCCCAAATGGGAAGGTCTGTTCATAGTAAAAAAGGTCATGCAAAACGGGGCCTATGTATTGGCAAACTCAGATGGAGGAGAGGTGATGCCCCTATCAATGGATGATACCTGAAGAAGTATTATCCTTGAAGTATCCTTAAAAAGGCGATATGTGCAACAAGAAAAAGAGGGAAATGAAAAAAAAAAGAACACCAAGTTCTTTTAAAGGAAGTTCATTTTTTTTCATTTCATTAAAAAAGAGTTACAAGTTACAATCAAAGGCCCATTACTAGGGAAGTTACAAGCTCTTGTGTTTGACGACAACTACAGACTAAAAAGAAACACTCTCCTCATGAAGAAGAAGCAAACCCACCATTGAAATGCTCTCCTCTCAAGGAAAAAGCAAAACCACTTGCAGAAGTTAGCTTCAGTGCCACCAAAGAGGATGGTTACAGGCTAAAAGAAGGTGCCAATCAATTCCGAGTTAGCTTCAATTCATCTAACGAAGAGTGGTTGGCTTCCAAGGGACCTGCCCACAATGAAACAACATGGATTTCATGGCTGCACTGGATGATTTGGCTTCCAACAAACCACGACGACACAACCTTCTCGTTTGCCATCACTCTTGACCCCCACAGGACATCTGTGACTCAACACCATGCGCAGCCATCGTTGTGCACAACACAATGTCACGTTATACCATCACCATGAGAAAACAAACATCGCGCGAGACCATCGTCACGACCAACATACTCTTGAACATGGCTATTGTCGTATGTGGTCTAGGTAAGCGTAAAGGTGGCACCGTACATGACTTAATGTCGCGCAAGTCCTTGTCATACCTCGGTTCCCACCATCCCCAATTCCCAGAAAGAATTAACCCTTGTGCTTCCTCGGTTTCCCCAGCTACCTGCCCAAGGTGACTGTCCACCTTCTTGTGACTTTTCATCTCCTTTGCAACCCTTCGGATTTAGCAAGAAACACTCCTTCGTCAACCAAAAAATCCCATCTGACCCTGTTCTTTCCCCTACCGGTGTTTCTCCTCTCTGCTGGGAATCCACTCCAAACCACCGGAAGTATCCAGAAGACTTCCCTGCAACACTGCGGGTCTTCCCTTCCACCTGGTTTCCCACTTCAACAGTTCACCAATGCTCATTAGAATTCCACTGAGTTTTTGGTGAGCCCAATGCAGCCCGTTCTATTTCTCCTCCGACAACTAGAGGACTGACAGAGCCCTCTAAACTCTCTGCGGCTTCCTCAGCAGCAGAACGACTAGAGGAGCACTGGAACCCCAGCAAGGCACCTCTGTAAATCATGCTAAGGCCCTGAGCAGCCCTCTTCCTTGCTCAAAAAGCTTCGGCTATTATCGAAAAGTGTTCGCAATCACCCTTTGAAGCTTTACACTTCCTGAAGCTCGCAAGAAAAACTCCTAAGGGCCTGTCTTTGCAAGTTTTGGCTAGAAAGTTTCTGTCAAAAAATCCCTTGCCAAAGGCTTTGGCTCTCTCTCTCTAAAAATGATTTTACCCTTCGATAAAATAGTGAAAGGGGTTTTCCCCCGTTTATACCCAGTGATGCTGTAAAATACCCTTGACAAACATGAAATGACATTCCAATTCGTAGTTCCTAAGGGCAGTAAGACTAGGCCGGGTCGGGTTAAGCTTGAAACCCGAAAAGGTCATCATCGCAAGCTTCATTCAAAGGTAAGCACTACACGCTCCTTCATAGGACTATCGCCGCATGCCTCTTCAGAAGGCTATCACCGCAAGCCTCGTCAAGGGGTCATCGCTGCACGCCACGTCATGGGGTCATCGTTACACACCTCGTCAAGAGGATATCGTCGTGCATTTCATCAGGAGCTACCATTGTGCGCTTCACCAAGGGGCATAATGCCACGTGCGCCATCCGAGACATAGTGCCACGCGCATGTCGTGACACTCCTAGCTAGACCATCGCCTTGTACTCTCCGAAAGTTTATCCCCTGCACCACAGCCTCACTCCTCAAGGAGTCTAGCCTCCAGTGACGGCTCTACTCCCCATGGAGTCACATTCCCTCACCATGCCATGGTCCATGCTGCGTGATCTTAAACTGTACAACAAAGGTCTAGTTACACGACCATAAACTGCAAGGTCCAAACTATATGACCTTAAACGGTAGTGGTGGTCTAGTTGCATGACCTTAAACTGCATAGTCCTCATTTCATGACTCTAAACTATAACGAAGGTCTAGTTGCACGACCTTAAACTGCAAGGTCCAAACTATATAACCTTAATTGTAGTGGTGGTCTAGTTGAACGACCCTAAACTTCACAGTCCTCATTTCATGACGATAAACTGTAGTGAAGGTCTAGTTGCACGGTCCAAACTACATGACTTTAAACTATAACGGAGGTCTAGTTGCATGACCTTTAACTGCATAGTCCAAACTGCATGACTTTAAACTGCATAGCCAAGGTCCGAGCTAGAAGACTTTAAAAAATGTAATGCATGGCGCCACAAATGGCCCATGCGCACAGCTCCAACCGAGAGATAGACCACTCCTTTGCTAAAAGGGTATCTCAGCAACATCCCCAGTGGAGTGAGATGAACATAGGGGTCGTACCTACCCCCTTAACCCCTAATAGGTATGTTACGCACCAACATCTCAGTAGGGGTCACATCCTACTGTGACCTGTTATCCCCAGGGAGTTAGGGCCATCCTTATAGCTTCAACCCTCAATGAGGTTCATCTGTTCTCTGGCCTATCATCCTCAGTGGAGTTACATACACCCCATTACTCATTATCCTCGTGGAGTCACATTGGCCCACTAGCCCCCCAGAAATCTCTTGTCTGGTCTCCTCGAGTGCTACCGTCTCCACCTAAATCCTCTCTTCTTGTGTATAGCCTTAACCACCTTATCCCTTGGAGTCAGATGGCTATCCACAACTCATCCCCCATGTAGCTTTACCTACATGACGACCCACACACTAGTCCATGCTGCATGACCTTAAACTGCACAGGTATGGTCCGTGCTACATGACCTTAAATTGCACAGCCATGGTCCAAACTATATGACCTTAAACTATAGTAGAGGTCTCATTGCACAACCTTAAACTGCATGGTTCTAGTT
The DNA here is from genome assembly GCF_054954075.1 of Amborella trichopoda. NCBI lineage: Eukaryota > Viridiplantae > Streptophyta > Magnoliopsida > Amborellales > Amborellaceae > Amborella > Amborella trichopoda. Next base: position 18,009,995 of record NC_142345.1, on the reverse strand, counting down.
GAATGACTTTAAACTTCATAACCACGATCCAAGCTATATGACCTCAAACCATAGTGCTCGTCCTGGCTGCATGACACTAAACTGCTTTTCTCATGTCCAAGAGGCATGACATTAAAGATGCCACCACATACGCACACACACCTTTTACACGTATCTTCGCGCACATCTTCCCTAACCGACCCGTTCGTGTGCGCACTCCACCACCATTTCCTCCCCAGTGAGTCTACATATGTGCACACATGCCCTTTGCGTGCATCTTCATGCATGCCTTCCCTAGCCAGCCCATTCTTGTGCACACACCACCTTCACCATCATTACCATCCTTTCCCCCAGGGAGTCTTAACCATTCTCACCAAACTGCGAACCCTTCTACATGCCATACTTGCTGTCAGCTAGTGGGTCACCATTGCACCCACCATCCAGCCATCATCAACTCTTCACAAGACAACTTCATGGCTTCTTCCCAAGTTAGTCAAAAGTCATCACCAAGCTCACTGTAGGACATCCACACACTGCCATTCATCACCACTACGGTCCAGCTTATTACCCTAAACTATAGTGTGGGGGTTTTTCACAGGTCTTGAAGGCACGACCCTAAACACGCCTTCTCAAAAAAACATCTAGACAAGGGAATGCCATGAATAAAAATGACGGAAGGACATGGTCCCGAAACCATGAGTAAGAGAGTTCCATGGAAAACAAAATCCGGCACGACGGAAACCCCGAAAGAGCATCGTGAGTAAAAAAGAATGAAAAGGGTGGACATGATCACAAATCATGGGTAAAAGAGCCCAAAAATAACAGGAGTTGGCGAAAACCATCTTCACGGTGCCACTTCCCCTGTTCAAGTGAAAACCCACAAAAGGGTGCTTGGACCGACAAGACAGGATGACGCATGACTGTCGCCTCAGCCGATGTCCACTTTCCAAATAGTCAAGATCTTGGCTAATGAGGGATTCTTAAAATCCTCAAAATCCAGCATCTAATCGCAATACCAGATGGCTCGTCAAGGAGTGAGAGCTGCATAAGATCTATCAATAACATCGCTCATCAAGGAGTGAGAGCCACAAAAGATCTTCCAAGAACATGGCGCATAAAGGGGTGAGAGCCGCATAAGATCTCCCACATTTCAACATGGCTCATAAGGAAGTGAGAGTGGCATAAGATCTCTCAAGAACATGACTCATCAGGGGGTGAGAGCTGCATAAGGTCCCCCACGTTTGAACATGGCTCATCAGGGAGTGAGAGTTGCATAAGATCTCCCAAGAACATGGTTCATCAGGGGGTGAGAACCGCATAAGATCCCCCACGTTTCAACGTAACTCATCAGGGGGCGAGAGCCACATAAGATCCCTCACGTTTCAACATGTCTCATCAGAGAGTGAGAGACACATAAGGTCTCCCCAATTCAAGAACAAGAAGAGTCCTTGAGGGTGAGGATGATGACTAAAAGATTCCATCAGAAATTCTAAGGACCAACTTCAAGGCAAGAAACTGACGAAGCTAGGGTCTAACCTGCCATAGGCTTCAGGGTATGTCTCGCCAAAACCCCCTATCCTACATGAGACCAAACTTTCAAGGCGGGTCAAAAGCCCCTGACTGGATCTCGCTTGATGAAACCTTCAGAGATACCCTGAGCATCAAAAGCAAATCTAATGCAGCAGCGAACAATGTCGATCAAAGGTTTGTAGAATTTGGCCTTCAAAAAGAGGTCTAATAGTCCCTTGAGGGTGAGGACTTTGATAAACAACATTCGACGAGGCATGCTGTTGGAAGGTATTTTTCATCAACATGGGAGCCCCGCTCAATAAAGGCCTAACAAACAGTGGAAATTTTGAAAATCTTAAAATAGCCCCAGAACTGTCTAAGATCTTCATGAGGTCTCTCAAAAGTCTCCTGCCAAGTTTCATTGCATTCCGACATGTCTAAGGAAGTGCAGACTGAGAAACAGTTCTAGCAATAATCGACCTCTAGCACCCTGAAATGGACCTTATAACTTGATCTACATTTTTAGCATCTCAATATGCTGTGGGACCACCACCATTAGAATCGAAACAGTTAAAAAACCCTAAACGTCAAATTTTAGCTCGAACGGACACTCTAGGAAGACGTTATAGGCAAAAGAGTGAAACATGAGGGGCCGCATGCTATTCCCGTGCGCCCACCTTGCAACTCCACGCCATGGAAGGGACAGTCATGACCAGTGACTTTTGACGCTTATATCTCACCTGTCGCAAGTCAGATCATGCTCAAATTCGGTGAGCATGTTCATCTAGTCAAGACGAGCGATTCGATATGTGGCACGCCCCGTGCTGACAATCGAGCATGAAGAAAAGCTAGAGAGAATTTGCTGATCCGTAAAGAAAGTGCAAGAAAATCAGCAGCATCGTGTCTAACTGAAGCGGTTGAATCATGCTGCTCGTGAGCCCGATCGACGTGAGACCAATTTCATTGCGAGCGTAAGGTCTCGGCAAATCACTGACGTGAACCTCGTACATGATGCACGGTCGGATTTTGCATACGAAACCGATGAAGCAACTGTAAATTCTGTCATCAAAATTCCATATTCCGACCAAAATTCCAAAGTTGCGAAATCTTCGTTCGGGCACAAAATCGAGCTGCGTTTGTTGCCCCGCGATGATAACAGCATGCTTGGTGTAATTCAGCGAAGAAATCACCGAAAAACATCAAGGAACGAGTACACTATCGATCCAAAGTTTCAAGATCCACTTAAATTTCAAGTCACATGATCGCACACCAAAAACACGATCCATGGCTCGAAGTTGGCATCACATCAATTACCACGCCGAGCCTTACTAGAAAACAATCATCTTACGATCAATCAGGTATCAGAACAATCCCGGATCATCCATGCAAGATCACGCAAGTTCTAGAGCAACACAGAGACTGTTATAAAATTCCATGAATTGTAAGGAAGGGACAAATCTATCATTTTGCGCCATATTTTCTAATTTCTTTTAATTCAATTTAATCTTAATTTTCAACAATTAGGGTGAATTTTGATCATCCACTCGTGTTTGGGGAAAATTCTTTATATACGTACCATCATTATACGCGGAACACACACAAGAACCATCTTCTTGCAAAAGAGAGAGTTTTTACTGAATATAGTTTCTCTTTCTTCCCACTGTTGTGTCACAGTTGGGAGAAAGAGTGAGGTGAGAGAAACTTTTAAACGGTACCCCTAGGTTCGAGGTGAACCTTCTCTCTCTTCATTTTCTTTTCTTCTCTCTTTCCTCTTTTCTCTCTTCTTCTCCTTCTTCTTCTTCTTCGCCATCTGAGCTCTCCTCAAAGGCCATGCACGGTAGTGGAAGTGTCGTGCATGCCTCTCTGGTAGCCTCATCGGTTGCGTATGGCGATGATAGTTCCATGCACATGTCTCTTTCTCCCTATGTTCCATCTCTTTCACGAGGCCTACAGACGGCACTGCTCATCGCCATCTATAAATGTATCTTAAGCTCCTCAGTGAAGGATGTGGGTACCCCCAGGGGCTTCACCCTGTCGTGTGACCGTTGCAGACGACAATACCCATCGCCGTCCGTAGAGGGTCAAGGCAATACTCATCGCCATATGTTGGCTTCTTCCCCGCTTCCCTACATCCATCACCATGCGCCCTACAAGAAGTAATCACCGCGAGACGTATGAGAAGTTATCGTTGTACACCTCGTTAGAAGCCATCACTGTTCACTAGGAACATATCGCCTCCTCGTGCTGCCTATGGCGATGTCCATTGTCATTTGGATTCTTCATCCCTCTGTCGTCTCTCTCTCTTCTCTTCATCCTTTTCTCTTCTAATTTGACTAAGGGTAGATCTTTCTTAGCACCGTCATCTCAGTCTCAGTTTTGAGTAGTATTTTTGTTTTGCTGTTCTTGAGGACAATGACCGTCTTGCGACAACTCTGAGTCGATAATTATCTATATATCATGCTAGCTTGGCTTCTCTGTCGAGTTTTTCTTCTCTTTTCTATTTTCGTCTAAGACTTTAAATTTCATCATGCTCTCACATGAACATACGTTGCCCTAAGACAAGGGTGGGTCTCCTTGACCCACGTGTCTTACAAATTAACCATAGAAGTGTTGTGCAGAAAACAAGAGGATCGCAGGTCAAGGGAGGCAATTCTGAACCAGCTAAAGCAGCGGGGGGCTTTCTTCATGATCTAAGAGGGCGTCCAGGCGAGCTAGCCCAAGTAAGTCTCAAACCCACCTAAAATTCCTCTCTCATAAGTTGGTATACCTACCCGTACTCTTAAGCAAGGTTCTGAGAGAGAGATCTCAAACCCCGAGTTCATTAGAAACCTGAGGTATGTGCTGCTAGATCATCTAACTCTGGAAGGTGAGATCAAGGCACCTAACCAGTGACCTGTACTCAATGGGTAAGGTATTTTTATGGAGACTGCCTCGACGCGGCTGAGTTGGACTATTGTGTCCTCAGGGGAAAAGGGAAGGACAAGTCGGATGTTATTCCTCCCACCTATGTACGCTGGTCTGTGAAGGATGACATGTATCTTGCATCTTATCTTGCCCTATTTCTTTGTAAGTTCACCCTCCCTGGGGGAAGTGATGTGATTCACTTAGGCTGCCTCTTCATAGCTTGTGACATGGCGCGCGAGTGCTAATACGCTCTTGCACAGCTAGTTCTGTGCAGCATTTACCGTGGCCTAGAGGCGGTATTCAAAAAGAAGCCCTTCAAAGGGGACGATGGGCTCGGGCTGGCAGGAAGCGAAGCATTCCTCAAGAATTTCAAGACTCCCTTCCCAGTCCATTATGTGTTTGGCTGGTGTGCCGCTTACTTCCCTAGTACATATGCCAAGAACCCAGCCTTGGAGGGAATGATGTGTCCCTAGCTCATCAAGATAGCAAGGAAGAAAGCTACATTCCATACCCTAAGCCACGCACGCGGCCTATTTGGTGATGACTCCTTCATGAGTTGAAGCTCATTTCTTGTAGGGCTTATATTGATTGTGATTGTGTTGACCAGCTTGGCCATGAGCTAGATGGAGCATCCACAAGAGCTCATGTTTCTTTTGAGCATCAGAGGGGGCATCTTGCCCTATTGAACCAGCATGGGCTTGACTAGGGATGTCCCTTCCCTATGCTATTTGAGAAGTGTCAGGGCAAGGGAAGTGAAAAGAAGAAGAAGGAAGATGTGGGGACCGCCTGTGAGACTTAAAAGGCCATGCATGTCCGCACAACTTGGGCGACTTGCCTAGAGTTCATCGAGGTGAGCAAATTTGTTGTCCCCCATTTGGGCAGAGTGGGCAAAGCTACAGAAGCATACTGATGTTGGTGGACTATCATTAATAGTTGGTACTGGCACGTCGACCATACTTGGAAGGGGGAGAAAAGTAGCTGGCGGCACGACATGAAGAAAGGGAAGAGCTTCTTGGCCCCTGCTTTTGGGAAGGTCTTCGAGCTGAACTATCCCAAGGGTTGGGAGCAGCTTGGGGTGCCCCAAACGATAGCGGCAGATGAAGAGTCACCACAAGTACTTGTGCTGAGGGAGAGGACAAGAACCCTCTTTGACAATCTTTGCTCCATTTTTCTGTGGAGAGAGGGTCGCAAGGTTCCTAGTTGAGAGGGGCATCCGATCCAATAAGTGAACGCCCTTATTAGGAGTGGTCCACACAGTGTCCCAGATGCGGGCTTTAGAATGGCCAGGCTTTAGAGAGGTCTGCCTGCATCCTTGAGATGGGGAAAGAAGAGGGGCAAGCGACCTGTGCCCTCGAATGCCTCAAACTTTGAGCCTGCACGCGAGCTTTCTCCTAGACGTAAGAGTGTCAGACTGACCAAGCCATCTCCAGGGCCTCAGCCGGTGGCTGGTTCTCCTTGCCCCGCCTCCTCTGGGACTTGGGGTGCGGTTGATGATATCGCAAGTGCCCCTAACCCTATTGTTGTACCTCCAGTTCCGGAGGTTGGTCCTTCAACTGTGCAACTGGTGCGAGAGCCGACACCAGTTCCATCCACATCCTCAGTGAGGGTGAGCTTCAACCTGGCCTCTTACTTGAGAGAGAGTGGCCCTTCACAAGTGGTAGAGGCGACTAAGGCAGCTAATGGTTCTGCTAATGAGGGCACACATATTACTCAAGAGGAGGAGCCTGACGTCGATGTGACGCTTGAGCAACCTGTGGCAGCTGCTTCCTTTGATGCCAATGACGTGGCTGAAGCCTTGGTTTCCATTTCATCGGATGTTGAATCTTTGTCGGAGCCAGAAGGGCATGTCGATACAGGCGTTGAGAATGCACCTTCGGAGGCGGTCACCACCATGGCCATTACCCCTTGAGCTCTGACTCCTTCAGCCTAGATGACTTCATCCGAGGTTCCTTCAGCTGAGGTGACTTCAGCCTCTATCTTGACTTTGGCCAGGTTGTTTTTTAACGTGAAATCTAGCATGGCTGTGGACATGCTCCGATCAGGCCTCCAACAATTGAAGGGGCGGTCCCTTGCAGACCTTGGCCCCACGATTTCCAAACTTCAGGGGTACGCCCTCATTTTGAGTGCCTTGGAAAGTGAGAAGGAGGTTTTTACTTATTTTGATAGTCTCTTGAATGAGTTAAAGGGTTGGAGAGTGAAAGCCCTGAAGAAAGAGCAGAATCAAATGAACTACAAGGCACTCAATTAGCCTCTTTGGAAGCCTCGCTTACAAGCTGTCATGAAGAAGTGGATGCATGTACGCAGAGGAGGGATGCTCTGGCTGCTCATAAATCCGACCTCAATAAGCAGGCAATGGTCTGCTTTGCCAAGATGAAGGAATTGAAAGTGGAAATTCTGAGACTGAAGGGTGAGTTTGAGGAGCTCAAGAAGGAGATGAATAGCTGGAGGGCCCAGAATCGAGCCTTAGCTTATGAGCTATCGGAACTCGCTTGCACCATCGAGTTAGGGAATGGCTCTATGGCACAAGTGGCACAAGAAGTGGCCAACCTTAAAGGGCGCGCGCAGGAGGCTATAGCAGTCTCCAGGGCAGCTAACGCGAAGATCAACGATCGTTGATCACTTCAAGGAGAGGCCTCATTCCCCTATTTTTTCTCGCTTCTTGCTTTTACTTGTATGCCTTTTTGACAAAGACATGCGTACAAATTTTAATGATAGGAATGAAATACAACTTTTGGTCTTTTGTTTTGGCCTCAGCATGGCATGCATCTCAATAGCCTTTGTCATTGATTTCTGAGATGACGCAAGTCATTAAGAACCCTCCTTGTGACCTTGTTTTCCCCTCGTGTGTTTTTTTACTTAAATGCCCTTTTGGGTTTTCATTTAAGTCCTTGGGACGTGCTCCATTTCTGGTTTTGAGGGGCCCCATAAGAGAATTTTTGTGGCACTTTTGCTCATGGTTTTTACACCATGACTGTCATTTTTCTTTTATTTTGCCCAAGATGCCCTTTTGGGTTTTCATCGTGTCCATCATTTATTTTTTTGACGACTTTTGCTTACGGTAGTTGATGGTGCTACCACGCCCCGTTATTTTTTCCTTGTTTCTTTTTCTATGTATTTTGAAGCTTTTGCCCATGATGCCCTTTCGGGCTTTTATCATGTCCGTCTTTTTTATTGAGAAGTGAGATAGGGGGAGTTAGCATACCCTATTCCTTTCCTCGAAGCGTGCCGAGCACCGGCAGCTTCAATGACCTCGAAGGGGGCAATTACTTCCTTGCCATCTTTCAGCCCTTGATTGGTTAGAGGATCATACTCCATCGTCCTCATGATGTGATGAGCCTGCTGATTGTAAAGACTGCAGTCAGGGGAGGTTTTGGCTTCCGGATGAGACAAGGCCTTTGGGGCCCCGCGTCCATCATGGCTCCTTGTCTTTGGCACGAACCCTGCCAACGGTTTTGAAGCGATCAGAGGGGCTTCTTTCAGCTTGGTATTTCCTTTTCGGATGGCTTCCAATTGAACTTAAAGGTTCTCTGCCTCCCTTCTTAGGTCGGTAACGGTAGGTAATGGAGCGGCAGGGATGGGATATTGTCAAACTCTTAGATTGACTCCTTTTTCATTGGAGTGTCTGGGAGATGCAAAACATGTTGGGAGCTACACAAGTAGGTTGTTCCTTGGGCAGAGGATGCGTACCCTCTCCTCTTAAGAGCTTGGGATATGCAGGACCTTATGGTTAGCCTGACTAGACTCGACAACTCGTTGTGATGCTTCAAGCAGGGAAATGGGAATGTGGATGACCTTCTGATGATCTGGTGTGTAAGTAACTCTAGGTTCCAGGACATCAATTCCCATGGCTTCCTTGTGCTCGACGGCTGTCGCTGGTTCAGTTACCAATGGTGGTGATTCTGGAGCCGAAGAAGTAGAGGGTGGAGTCTCTTTTTCAAGGCAAGCGGGTGACACTTCTGGGAGGGAGCAAGGGTCGTTGGGGTAAATGGAGGTCAGAGGGAGAAGCTTGTCATCTCTCTTTTCTTCCTTGAACTTGCTAAAGAGTACTTGTAACGACCCAGACTTTCCAAAATGCATGCGGTGAAGTGCGTGCTGCAGTGAAGAGAGAGAAGAAGAAAGAAAATGCGTACGATGGGATGCGCATGATAGTGAGGAGAGAGAAGAAGAAAGAGAATGCATGCGGTGGAGTGAGCACCGCAGTGTAGAGAGAAGAAGAAAGAAAACATGTGTGGTGGAGTGCTCACGGCAATGAAGAGAGAAGAAGAAAGAAAATGCATGCGACGGAGTGCGCACGTTAGTGAAGAGAGACAGGAAGAAAGAAAACACGCACGACGAAGTGCGCGTGGCAGTGAAGAGAGAGAAGAAAGAAAACACATGCGGTAGTGCGTGCGTGACAAGGAACAGAGAGAAGAAGAAAGAATAGTGAAGGAAGAAGAGAAGAATAAGATCAGCGCCGTGTGTGAAAAAGGAGCATCACCACGCGTGAAGGCAGATAAGAGGAAACGCCATGCGTGAAAGGGAAGGCAATGCCGTGCGTGCATAACGTCGTGAGTGAAAAGAGAATGTGACTGCTGTCGTACGTGTCAGCGCCGCACTTGTAAGTGTCGTTTATGTCACAGTGACTTTTACCAACCCTATCAACCACAGTGGATCCCGCCTACCTTGGGTACTTAAACCCTCTTCCAATCCCATTCCACCGCCATTTCCCTCTCTTGCCCTCATACTCTCTCTCTAAGAATGAAAGTGAGAGTTAACTGCTGCCCTTGAAGAAAGCCATTGCTTGGAGCTTGAGGTGGCGTGCGAGTGGGAGGTTTGAAGGCACCATGAACATCAGGTAAGTAGGTTTAGTAACCATGCATCAATTAATTTGGTAGTGATCAAATTTTAGTAATAAAGATGAGTAAAATGATAGAATGAAGGATATGGGTGTGGTGGAGCTAAAATGAGTCTGAATGATTGATTGGGTGTGGTAAATAAATTTGTTAGTTGTGGAAATTTGTGGAGTAGCTCACTTGCAAGACTAGTTAAACATGAACAAGGTTTTGCATCAAAGTTTATCCTGATTATGAGATGCTATAAGCTATTTGAAATATGCCAAGATTTAGAAATAAAATTTCCAAGGACTATGAGTGTTTTTGTATTCAACTTTCCAGTGGCCAAACGGTGTCCAAATGGGCTCAAATTGGTCATGAATGAAATATATTCTCGTCTACTACAATTTTTTCTTTTACACCATGTTAAAATTTCATATGAGATATGCACCAAAGTTTTAAGGTATGTCACTGTCCAATTTTTCTGAAATTTCTAGCAACTGCCACCTATTTTGCACAGAGCTGTTGACCTATCCAATGCCACCCAAAAACATTAAAACCACTGTTGTTGTAAATATCTATGTGTAAACTTAAAGTTTCATGTTTAAATAATTTTGAAATTCTCTCTTGATTGGGAGTTATGTTTCTGAGAAGAGAGGTACGTCACTGTTACTCGTCACCAAGAATTTCAGTCCTGTGTTCCTCTTGGAAACATATTGCTTTTTGCTCAAACCTTAGCCAAATGTGTTAAAATCACTTTTATAGGAACCATGAGTGATTCTATTTTGAAATTTATTTTAGAGCCTTACCAAAACCCTCCATGGTTTGAGAGTGACGCCCTTTTATTTTTTCATGGGGATGTCATGGTTATGAATGTAGAGGAATTGTGCACTCTTTTCTAAACCCCACTCAAGTGACAAAGTGGTGCAAGTGGATATTCATAAGCTTAAGTTCTATGTGATAGTTTCATGTGATCAATACTACATGATTAAATATTATAGTTTTATGTGAACAATGCTATGTGACCATTCCATACGTGATAAGTGACAAGTGCAATGGCCATGTGGTAGTTACTTGATGAATGTTACATGATGAATGTCGTAGTACAAATGCGATAAAATGTCATACATGCTCATTGATACGTGTGAGTGCCATGTGATAGCTCTCTTTTGATAGATGTTTCATGCTAAGTGGCATAGTGTACATGATACCTGTATATTTCTGAGCAAGACTCAAACATTGCATAATAAGATTGGAATTATCAGTCATAAGGCATTGACTAAGTATGAGAAAATTTAATGCTTGAACATGTTACAATATTGTGATCATGACCACTACGCAATGGGACGCCCATTGGTAGTGGGTACTGTTATGTTATGATAACTTTGATACGGATCACTACATGATGGGACACTCATCGGTAGTGGATATTGTTATATTGATACTACCCACTACGTGACGTAGTGGGTACTGTTATGCTGAGAAAAGTGATGTTGGCAATGTTCCCAAACTCGCTGAATGATAGGAAGGAGTTAGGTGAAAGTGAAATGGGAGGGTCGCAACCCCCGAAATTCATATGATGAGACTAGTGAGTGATGTCTTGTAAGGTAAGTGCCTATCCAAAACTCCAAAGCATGCTGGGGACCGTGTGTGTGAGTATGAGGGCATTACGAAGTGGATTTACCCACTTATCATTGCCCTCCCTCCTGAGAGATGGTAGAGGTCCTAAGCAAAGGGATCAGCTTGGCCTGATGGATCGGGCTTCTACTTCGGGAGCAGGTGAACTAAGGAGTGAGTGAGTAATGATTGAGTAGTGAATATGAATGATAATGATTGTAATGATTGAATGATAATTACGACATTTTGATATGATGCCTGTCATATATGCATTAATGAGATTTCTGATTTATATAACATTTGCATTGTGATTCCCTATAATTGAAAGAATTGTCCAAGATACATGATAGACTCAATAATGATGCTTAGTACCTAGATCTACTTACTGGGCTTTACAGCCCACCCCATTGTATCTCCCTTCCTTGTAGATTGATATTGACAGGTCAGAAGGGCGTGAAGTACGTGATTTTTAGCCGAGAGTCGAAGTCACATTCCTTTGAGAAGAAATCCAAATCTTGTATGTAATTGAGCAGTTTAGCCCTGAATTTTGTTTATTTTGGAAAAATGTAATATTGGTTCATGTTGACCCAGATTCAAGTGTAACATTTTGGAAGAAATTTTATGTAGTACAGTTTTAATGATGTATGGATTTTCCCCCAAATTTAATTATTTATTTGCACTTAGAATTATGGATTTAGTTCTTTGTCATGATTTTCTTTAATCACTGATATAACAGCGTTGAGTCAACTCTGACCTGAGTGACGTGCGCTACCTTGAGATCATGGACCCGCACTCAGTCACCCTCTTGCTTGAAATGAAAGGCGGTAGGGGGCGGGGTCGTGACAGTTATGGTTTCAGTGCAGCCAAGATAAGATTCTTGGCCTAGGGGGATACTAAAAGTGTCCTGATAACAGTATTAGGATAGATTAATGACTGAATGCTCCTGTGCTAGGTTGCAGATGCCGAGGACTCGTATCAACAATCTGAGTTCCAACAATGAGAACACCGAGACGCTCGGTGAGTTTTATATGACTCTGAGGGCAATGACCCAAATGATGAAGGAGTCGATGCCAGCACAGTCTACACCTACCTCAGAGAAAAATAACAGTAGTCTGATATAAAGGTTAAGGAGACTGGCACGCCCAACCTTCTTAGGGCAAGGAGGAGTAGGAAAAGTCGAGAGGTGGAAGAGGCAGATAGAGAAGATCCTAGAAGTGTTACACTGCTCAGATGAGTAGAAAGTCAGGTTGAGATCCTTTACGTTGGAGGGAGAGGCTGAATATTGGTGAAACTCAGTAAAGCACTCTTGGAGAGAGTCGGGAACCGAGACCACTTAGGATAAATTCCTGACGGCATTCGATGATAAGTACCTTCTAAACTCTGTCAGGGAGAGGAAGGAAGTAGAGTTCATTGAGCTTCAACAAGGGAGTATGACAGTGGAGCAATATGCTGCTATGTTTACGAAGTTTTCTAGATACACACATCTCATCATTCATACAGAGGCATAAAAGGCGGCAAAATTTGAAAGGGGCCTTCAGCCGGACATCAGAGGAAGAGTACTTTTGACCAACCTGAAGTCGTATGCCCCATTGGTATACCTCGCCCTAAAGATTGACAGGGACTGTGAGGATCACAAATCAAGGAGGCAAGGAAATATGAAGCCCTTGCCATCGGGAAACTTTGGTAAGAATCCCCAACAATTTCCAAAGAGGGATGTTAGAGGAAGGCCTTACCAACATAACCAGAGGGCCCAGAGAAATTTCCTGGGTGGCATGGAGAATGATCGATGCCCGGACTGTTCTCTTTGTGGGAAGGACAACCACACTGCAGCCGAATATTACAAGAAGCATAACATGTGCCTCAGGTGTGGCAAGCCCAGCCATTGGGTTAAGGATTGCCTCATGATGAAGACAGAGGACCAACCAAAGATGCAAGGATGAGTATTTGACCTCACCGAGCAAGAAGCCAAGGCGTCAACCTCCGTGATCATAGGTACGCTCTCTATTTTGGGTGTTAAAGCTAGAGCCTTGATTGACCTTGGTTCCTCACACTCTTTTGTTGCACCCCATTTTGCTTGCTATCTAAATGTTGAGCATGTATGTCTTGATTAACCTCTAGTAGTATGCATGCCTGTGGGGGATTCCATGGAAACTATAAGGTTAATAGACTGCATAAAATTACAATTGATGAGTGTGACCTGTTTGTAGACTTGATACTAGTAGATATTCAAGATTTTGATGTTATCCTAGGCATGGATTGGTTGTACACACACCATGCCACCATCAATTGCCATGAAAAGACGGCGACCTTTAAACACCCTGACCAAACTGAGCTACACTTTGAGGGCATTAGGGATACTCCCCCTCAGCACTTTATTTCTGCTCTGCGAGCCTCTCACCTCCTAACTAAGAGATGTGAAGGATATCAGGCCTATGTGGTTAAAAATTGGGGCATCCAGTCTCAGCTACAAGGGATACCAATACAAGGGGCCCCCACTTAATAAAAGCCTAGCGAACAATGGAAATCCCGAGAATCTTAGAATAGCCTCAGAGCTGGTCAAGATCTTCATGAGGACTTCAAAGGACTCCTGCCAAGTTTTGTCGCATTCCAATATATTTAAGGCAGTGCAGACTGAGAAACAATTCTGACAAAATCGGTCTTTATGACCCTAAAATAGACCCTATAACAAGAGTTACATTTGCAGTGTCTCTATTCATTGTGGGGCCACCACCAATGGATTCGGCACAGTTGAAAACCCCTAGACATCAAATTTCATCTTGAATGGATACTCTATGAAGAAGTTATAGGCAAAAGAGTAAAATAGGAGGAGCCGCACCTTATTCCCGTGCAGCCACGCTGCAACTCCACACCATTGAAGGGATAGTCACGACCAGTGACTTTCGACACTTATATCTCACTTGTCCAAGGTCTGATCAAGCCCAAATTTTGTGAGCTTATTCGTCTCATCAAGACGAACATTTCGACATGTGGCACGCCCCATGACAACACCCGAGTGCAAAGAAAAGCTAGAGAGAAGTTGTTGATCCATGAAGAAAGTGCAGGATAATCAACAGCGTCGTGCCTCGTTCGAGCAACTAAATCATGCCGCTCGCGAGTCCGATCGACGTGAGACCAATTCCACCACGTACATAAGGTCTCGGGCTATCTCTGACCCGAACCCTGTTGCATGATGAATGGTCGGATTCTACACATGAAGCTGACAAAGAGACTACAAATTATGTTGTCGAAAATTCCAAATTCTTGCCAAAATTCTAAAGTTGCAAAATCTTCGTTCGGGCATGTAATCGAGCTACCTTTGTTGCCCCACAATGGTAACGGCATGCTCATTGTGATCCAATAAAGAAATCACCGAAAAACATCAAGGAATGAGCACACTATTGATCTGAAGTTTCAAGGTCCAATCAAATTTCAAGTCAAATGATCGTGCACTAAAAATAAAATCCATGGCTCTAAGTTGGTATCAAAAAGATCGTCATGCCGAGCCTTATAAGAAAACAATCATCTTTCGATCAACCGGGCATCAGAATGACCCCGGATCATCCATGAAAATCATGCACATTCTAGTGCGACTCAGGGTCTGTTCTAGACTTTTCCAATTTTTTTTAATTCAATTTAATCTTAATTTCCAGCAATTAGGGTATCTTTTGATCATTCACCCATGTTTGGGGCAAATTCTACATATACCATGTACCATCATTGTATGCTGGAGGAAATACACATACACAGAGAATACACAAATCACTTAATAAAATTTATCTTTCTTCTCATTGTTGTGTCAAGTTTGGAGAGAGAGAGAGTAAGGTGAGAAACATTTGGACTGGTATCGCTAGGCTCAAGGTAAACCTTCTCTCTCTTCTCTTTCTTTCCTTCTTCTTTCTCTTCCTCTCCTTCTTCTTCCTCTTCTCCATCTGAGCTTCCCTCATAAGTCATGCACGGCAGTGGCAATGCCATGCATGCCTCTCTTGTGGTCTCACAGATCGCGCTTGGTGATGGCAGTGCCATGTGCGAGCCTCCTTCTTCTTCTGTTCATCCATCTCCACCTCCCAGTGAGGCTTGTAGACAGTGTTGCTCATTGTTGCATCCTCGATGCCTCAGTGAAGAGAACAGATGACGACACTCATTGCTACCCGTAGGGGTCATCCCCCATCGAGCGCCTATCGCAGACGGCGATGCCTATCGCCGCCCGTGAGCTTTCTTCACATGCACAATGCTTATCGCCGTCAGCAAGCCTCCTTATTTGATTCTGTGCTCATCGTCGCTCCCCCTTGCATCCCACGCCTACTGCCGTGCACCTCATGAGAACTATCGTCGCTCACTTCGCAAATGGCTATTGTCGTACGCTTCATGAGAGGTTATCACCGCTTGCACAAGGGTGTGCTGCCTTCTTGTTTTACCAACGATAATGTCTAGCACCGTTCATAATTCCTTGCTTCCCCTCATGTCCCAAGCAGTAGTGCCTAGCGTTGTCCAAGGGCCGTGACACTGCTACTCCACAGTTGTGGGTGGCGATGCCTAGCGCCGTCAGAACCCTATCTCTCCGCCATCTCATGCCTTCTATTCATTCTCTCCTCTTCTCAATTGATCGATGGTTGACCTAGCCTAGCACCGCCATATCGGCTTTGGTTTTGAGTAGTCTTGCCACTATGCTAGTCCTAAGTACCATGTCTGTTTTGCTACCACTCCAAGTCGGTCACTATCCGGCTATCAAGCTAGTCTCGTCCCTTCATCTATTTTCTTTTCTTTTCGACCTTTGGTCGAAACTTCCACTCCATCATCCTAACCTCTCACATTCTAAGCCACACGAATATGCATTGCTCTAAGACAAGGGTGGGTCTCTTCGACCCATTTGTCTTACAAATTCACCATAGAAGTGTTGTACAGAAAAGCAAGGAGATTACAAGTCAAGGGAGGTGATTCTGAACCAGCTAAAGTAGCTAGGGGGCTTTCCAACCTGATCTAAGAGGGTGCCCACGCGAGCCAGCTCGAGTAAGTCCTGAACCCACCTTAAATTCCTCTCTCATCGGTTGGTATACCTAGCCTTGCTCTTCAGTAAGGTTTCGAGAGAGTGATCTCAAATCTCGGGTACACTAGAAACCCGAGATACATGTCGCCTGATCATCTAGATCCGAAGGGCGAGATCGAGGCACCTAACCATCTCTGAAACTCCACTAGGGACTTACTACCCCTTAGTCGGTTCGCTCTTGTTTGACCAGTATCCTCTTTTACTTTCTGCATTAATTCGTATGGCATCTTGGTTGTTCAACTCGTTCATCAGAGCCGGGGACTTCCTTATCCCCACACTTTTGACTGTCCCAAGAAAGCGAACTGCTCAAGCTTCATTCCCTACTCTCATGTTGAGTCGCGACTCGTAGTTCGGCTCCCAGGTTCTTTCTTGGGTTGGTGCGAGAGGGGACTTAAAGGTCTCTAACTCGTCCCTTCCTCGCCCTGGTGGACCCTCCACCAAGGCCCCTTGCATTGGTAGCACATCTACCACACACGCCGAAAGGCTACCCCCACCACTTTTGTTAAAGGTAGAAAGGTTGCCGCCGTTTCTGAGGTTCGCTGCACGGAAACCCCTCATACTCCTTCACCACATCAAACCCCAACACCTAAAAGCTCGATACACCGAGGTGGAGACCCTACAACCTTTACCTCTTGCACATACGTACCGGCTCGTGGTCCATCCACTCGAGTTGCACCTCGGGGTGACCTTCATGTCGCCTTGAGCTCGCATCCAGGGCTAGGCCTTCTCGGGCTGAACCCTGCATGCACCATGCATTTTCTTTCCACAGCTTAGGGCAGTGCTAGCTCTATGCCACCTCAAGCACATGAGGGTTGATCGCTCCATCCTCCCCTCAGCAAACACAGCTTCACCTTGTGAGAGATGGGCTCCTGGCAGATCCCTCACAAACACAAGCTCGTAGGTCTTGGCCTCCTTAGGTTGAACCCGTCGACCAAGCCCGAGCTGATTACCAAGTCACCGGACAGCTAACCCTAAAGGTGCACATGCACCGACTCTGCAAGTTCCTTCCCGGTCTAGACTCAAGCGGAGTCATGAACCAGCTACTTCCTCTGTCACTCTCTTGACATCAGGCAAGCATTTGGAGCCCTAGTACTCAAAGGTCTTCCCCAAGAGTATCATCTTGGGCAAGCCTCAGGTCAGTCGCACACCCAGACCTCACAAGGGGATTCGGGGCAGCGGCCTAATGTTGGACAAAAGCCTCCAGCCTCTAAGGCAGAAACCCAGGCTTTCTTCTGTCCTTGGACCCCACTCTCTGCTCCGACTCATAATACACGGCCTTTGCATGTTCAAAGAAGCCAGGGCAGTCCAGTTTTCAGGCTTAGTTCTAGAATGAAGTCCACAGCAGCCTCAGGATTAAGCAGAAGAGAGGTCTTCAGATCTTGATCAAAGAAGCCTCCAAGGCAGTTGAGGTCTCCGCCCTTGATGACCTCTTGCCTCGTAACCGTTTTTTCCCTCTTCAATCTCCAGAACCCGAGCAAGTCCAAGAGTATTGTTCGGTCTTTACTGTCAAGTAACCACGGTCCCAAGACCGTCGAGAACCGGTCCTCACAAGATCGGCATATAAGGCTCGAGTCCAGTCGGGGCAAGTTGAGGCCCTATAGACTGACTTGCCACACCGGACTCGCTAACCTCGGCAGTCCACTGCACCACCTAGCTCTGACCTTCCAAAAGAAACGGTCAATGTCATGGTGATCAATGATCTGGATGACGCTCAAGGAGAGCGGATGATCAGGTTCGAGGTAATGGTCCAATCCATCCTTGAAAAGATGGAATGCTTAGAAGCCTTCAGGTCCCCTTCTTCTCACCATGAGACTGACTCCCCGACTGGTGAGGACACCCAAGCAAATTCCCCCACAGGCCTCCCAAGACTGTTCTGCCTCCCTTCTCCCAGACCGACATAGATGCTATGGTGTCCAATAGCCTCAAGAACAAGGTCCCAAGCATGCAGGAGGAGCCGTTATACCAGAAGCCATACCCCTCATACACTGACTAAGTGACATTTCCCCCAAACTACCAAAAAGGGAAACTTCCGCTGTTCAATGGTACTACGTCCCCTAACCAGCATACCGCCCGCTTCCAAGCAACTTGTAGGGAGACAACAATTGATGGGGGGCTTATCCTCTGTCAGTTTGTGGAGACTCTCAAAGGGCCAACCTTCTAGTGGTATGCTCGGCTGTCTCCAAACTCAGTGCACATGTGGCAAGAAATGGAGCAGTTGTTTTACCATCGCTTCTATGAAGTCCAAAGGAACATGGAAACCATCGAGCTCCTTACTCTGATGCAAGACCCAGGTGAGCCGATTGAAAAGTTCATCGCCCGATGGAGAGAGCTGGCAACCTTTCATGCCACTCTCATGACTGGGAAGGAAGCGGTCCAAACCTGCATACGGAATATGCTTCCCGAGATCACCTTGCATGTCGAGGCATCCAATCCACCCTCCATGTTAGAGCTCATCTCTAAGGCAGTTCGTATTGAGAGATTGTTCAAACACCATGGCAGTTCTCGAAAGCCCTCCGGCTCAAAGTCTTGCTCCAACAATCAGGGAAACCAAAAGGCAGTGATCAGTGCAGACATCACCGTGACTGACACTAAGAGCATGGCTCCTCAAACCTTGGACCTCTCCAAGTCACAGACGCCTCAGGCCCGGGGCAAGCAGCAGTCCTACAATGAGGTCCCCCCTCTTAAAAATTCTAAGCGAAATGACTTCTGGATACAACACCAGAACAAAGTTTACCCCCTTGACAAGGAGTGGACTCCTGCACTGCTTTGACTGCTGTTAGAACATAACATGATCCAACTACAGGAGGTCAACACCAATGAGCCCATTGATCATGAGACAAATGAGAAGTATTGCGCCTATCAAAGGAGAGTAGGCCACCCTACTCATGACTACTATAAGCTCAACGACACTATCGAAGCCCTTATTAACAAGGGTCAAATAAAGCTCGAAGAGTTAACGAAGGCGTTTGAAGCAACTGAGGCTTCTCATATAGTGACAATTCAAGAGGGTGACGATGCACCCACTATCCTCCGTGCATTTTTCTCCATAATGCTCAAAGAAGGACTCGTCACACCCAAGCCAAAAAGGCAACCTAAGTTCTTATATCCAAGAACCGAGAAACTCTGGTACGCTTATCACTAGATACAAGGTCATGATGTCAGCGAATGCACTGTCTTTCATGAGCTCTTAGCAGAGAAGATGCAGCTATTGGCAACCCAGGAGGACACCCTCAAGTCCCTCTTCCACCTATGCAAGAAGACCTCCCGTCGCAAGCCCAGGGAAATACTGAACTAGACCCTCTACTGGCCCTCTTCGAGGAAATGCTCCAACAGAGTCTCATCACTCCCAAGCCCACCAGGCAGCCGAGGTGCCTTGCCCAAGGCACGGAAAAACTCTGGTTCCCATATCACCAAGGATGGGGCCATGAACTCAAAGAGTGCCACATTGTGTATACCGTCCTCCCAGAACACTTCCAAGCTGTCACTCCCGTTTGAGAGGTAGCCACACTACAAGCCCCTCATGGGCATACACTGGACCCTTCAGAGCCCTCAACCTCTCATCCCTGAGAAGTCTACCATGGGAGAAGCAGGCTCAAATCCTTGAAGCGTGACAGTCCACCAAGCAAGAATTACTCACCAACCTGATAGGGCAATCCAAACCTCCTCAAGGGTTCAAGAGGAGACAGCGAGCACCCAAGTCAGCCTGCCGAAGGAATCGTATCCCTCATCCACCGGTTGAGGAAGAATTTATCAGGCCTCTTCGTCCTCTACGGACATTATAAGACTTCATCCTAGGTGTAGCTCGCCTTGTCATTTCGGCCAATCAGGTAAACATCCCTGAGTCAGCAGCAGCACGAGATTCCTCCAATATGGGTGATGACGGTCAAAGCTAGGGCAAGACCTTAAATACCCCTTTCAAACATCCAATTTCGGTGACGACGTAAAATGCTACCCGGAATATTCTAACTCTTCTCCTCCCTCCTCTTCTATTTCTTACACAGGTGCAGCTCCACAATGCCCTGACTTCGACTCTCTAATCAAAGAGCTTGGAGGTACCAACCTTAAGGATTCACAACAAAAGTTCCTCAAAGAAGCCTGATTCAAAGAGGCCTCCCACATGGTGCAGATCTTGGAAGTATCGGCCAGCACGAGGCAAATGGGTCTAAGATCGGGAAAGAAGCCACAGCCCACACCTCAAAAACTCAAGGTCCTCAAATTTCCTGATCCTTCACTTTTCCCTAAGCCTAAACCTCAAACCTCTACATCCCTAATACAAGTCCCTATTACTTATCCATCAACCCAGATCGCATCAGCTAAACAACAAAGTCAACCAGTGTTGCAAACCAAAACTCACCCGAAGCCTGTTCCTAAACCTACCCTACTCCCTACACTAGTGACAGGATCAGGAACACAGAAGACTAATGAGGATAAAGTGAAATACAATGTATTTGAGCACTTGAGAAAACTTTCAGCCCTTCTAAGCATCTATGATGCCATTTTGTTGTCTAGAGACTATCGTATGGCCATGTTTCAAGCTCTTTCTAACCCAGAGATGTACGAGCCTGAAGTGGAGCCTATAGAGGTTGACCCAGCCATTCTGAGTGGGTGCTTGACAATCTCCTTTTCTGAAGATGACCTTCAGTTCAGAGGCAAGTTCCATAATCGCCCCCTCTTTATGAATGGTGAATTGCATGCCTGCCCCATCAACTGGATTATGTTGGATGAAGGGTCAGTAGTCAACCTGATCCCAAGAAGGATCCTTACCCATTGGAATTACGGTCAGACGACCTCACTCCTACCCACATCACCATGCAAGGTTTCAACCAATCAAGAGAGAAGATAGCGGCCACGGTGCGGCTTCGTCTCAAGATCGCTGACCTCAATGATTATGCTTAGTTTCACGTAATCGACACCGATACCTCCTACAACATCCATCTTGATCGTCCTTGGCTTCACGATCAATTGGTGGTTCCTTCCATGCTCCACCAGTGCTTCAAATACAGTCGAGATGGAAGATAGCACACAGTCGATGCTGACAAAAGACTGCTCCCTAGAGCTGAGACTCACTATGCTGATGCTAAGTACTATTTCATAAACCTTCTAGTGCTAGAAAGGTTAAAGGATGATGATTGGAAGCCTGTGAGACAGACGGGACCCTCGTCCCATGATGATGTTGAAGACCGGGGGTGAATGATCCCGGACATGTTCAAAGAAGAGGAAAGACAGGGCAAGATCCTCCCTTTGACTTCCATCTACCCGAGTATACCTTTCCACCTCTCCGAGGTCATGGTCTCCTCTCCTGAATATGAAGCTCGCCCCTCTATCTCTAAATCGCCAGAATAAAATGATGAGTTAGAAGTTACACTTGAGCCCAAGGAAGCCCCAGAGGTAGACCTTTCAGCACCAAGGGTCCCCTATACACTGAATCAGCAAAAAGTCATGCACATCCCCATTGCTCTTCTAGAAGCAGAACTGGGACACCGACCACCAAGAAAAGTACTCCAAATTCCATCCTCCTGAAACGAGGCCATCAGCGGCTAGAGGAAGGTCTAACACATCTCAGCCGTTATCGAAGAGCTACAGATAAACGAAGACCAACCTTCTAGCTCTCAGGAACAAGACCCCATGGTTGAGCTGAGAAGCAACGTTCGCAGCCTCCAAAATCAGTTGGAGATTATGCACGTCGCTTCAAGGAATTTAGAGGGGTTCGTCCTTGAGACTCAAACTTATGACGAGCTCAAAAGCAGTGCACCTCAAATTGAATCCAAGGCTCCCCCACACTTGAGCATTTACAGCAAGCAGGCTCATCAAATCATGAGAACCATGAATTATGAGCCCCTGTCCAATCAAACACTCAGGGGTGTGAAGCAGTTGCTCCCCCATTCGAGGTCATTAAAGTCACAACAGGCTGCCATAAGACGAAGCAAGGAGTGGGCTATTCCTTTTGTCTCAAGCTATGAAAGAGAGGAAGCAATAAAAAGAGAAGGGAAGAACAAAAGACATGCTGTACACAAGAAAGACAAAAGAATTATTTCATTCATCAAGGAAAATATTACACATGTTTTTTCTTTGCTAAGAGAAACATGGAAAGGAGGCTCTGTCAAACGTGGTCAATGATTTCATTAACCTTCCCTCTACACTCTTCGACTAGGGCCTTCACTCTCCCAATAACGGCGGCCACCATTTTTGGCCTCGTGTCCACTAGAGTCAACTGCTCCCTCAAGGATTACTCAAGGTCCAGTAACTTTTGGCTCAGCTCCTTATCTTTGGCTTCTTAGGCTGCCGTCTCCTCCTCTAACTCCTCAAACGCCTATGTCCATTTGGTGATTTTTGCTTTCAGGGTTTGTACCTTGCCATGGCTCATCATGGCATTCTCGGCAATGGTGGACCGTTGGGAGGCGGTAGCATCTATTTCCCCTACCTGGGCATCAACCAAATCTCGGTTCTGTTTGAGGAAATTCTTCAACCACTCTAGCTGGGAGTCCTCTAGTCGCTTTGCATCCTTCTCCACCTATAGAGCCTTCATCCTCCATCCCTCCAGCTCATTAGCGATACTGTCGATG
Source organism: Amborella trichopoda (assembly GCF_054954075.1). Classification (NCBI taxonomy): domain Eukaryota; kingdom Viridiplantae; phylum Streptophyta; class Magnoliopsida; order Amborellales; family Amborellaceae; genus Amborella; species Amborella trichopoda. Next base: position 17,987,568 of record NC_142345.1, on the reverse strand, counting down.
TAAGGGAGAGGTTCAGGCACAATTCCTAGGGCGATCCCCCTCAACTACAAAAGCACAGTTCCAAGCTCTTCGAGAGGCAGCTCCTTCAGATTTTGGAAGCTCATTTGCAGCATCTCAAAGAAACTGCCTAGTATCCCGCTGAAAGTAGGCCTGGGCAGCGCAGTAGGAGCAACCATTGCTGGAGGATCCTCAGCTGTCACCAAGGCCTTAGGCTACCTAGGTTCAAGGGCAACCTTAGGTTGCCCTAGTACCTTAACAACAACCCCTTCTCTCAAAGCCCTGTCGTGTCCACTGCAGGCTCGGTCGTCTTATGCTCAGGTGTTGTAGCTGCACTCTCTGTAGGCTCCACTACCTCAGCCAGGTCAAGGCTAACCTCCTTTTTTGGAACCACTATATCTGCGTCGAGCTACACCACAATAGCTTTTCCCATGGCAGTGACTTCTCCATGTGTCCCCTCTTCTCGAACAACCAACTCCAACTCGGAAGACTCGACACCATCCCCCTCTCCTTCTCCGCCCTTGTCTTCCATGACAACCACATCAACTGTAGGCTCTCTTATGGGGCCTGCCTTCTCTACAACCATGGGTGCCGCCTTTGGGCCCTCTAAGCCTGATCCCAGAGGGTGTTCTGCCTCTGTGTCCTCCATAGCTACATCAATCGTGGCGGAAACCTCCTACCGCTTGGGTGGTCCCTCTTCAGTCCTTGGGGATGCATCCTCTTTTATAACCACGAGCTCTGCTGGGGCTTCCCTCTCTTCGATAGCCTTAAGAGATCCAAAGGCCCTCTCTACCTCCACTAGCTCATCAGAGCCAGCCTCATCAAGGCCAGCCTCATCAGCTCCGTTCACCTCCTTTGGGACTGAGCTCTTCCCTTCAGCCATGGACGTCATTTCCCAGTCTGAAGCAATCTCGATCAGGGCAATAGGATTTGAGGTGCCAGCTCGGGCCTCTGAAGGGCCAGGAGAAAGTTCAGGTGAAGGAGAAGGTGAATTCTCAAGAGCAGAGGGTGATGCAGAAATAGCATGAGACACACAACCTCCGAAGAAGCCTAGGCTGAGGAGCTGTCTTCTGGCTCAAGAACCACTGGAACCTTATTCCCTTTTCGCCCCAAAGCCCTGGTCGCCTTCTTGATTGAAGCATTAGGACTCGCTGGGGCAGCCCGCTTCCTCTTCTTTCCTTCTTCTTGCTCGGGTGAACCTTTGAGGTGCCAGACTTGAAAGAACTTGTGGCTAACTTGCTATGAGAGATGCTCCCTATAAACTCATTCAAATCCTAGACCGAACGCCCTTCATGACCCGGGACCTTGCGGCTTACCTTCCATTTTAAAATAACAAATAAGTTGTCAAAAATTCTCTCTGTCTTCGTCTCCATATTGAGAAACTTCGACAAAGACTGGTCCACGGTAGTCTGGCGAGGCTGCCCGATCATGCGCAAGTCATGGGGGAAATCTAGGGCAAATATTTCTCCTAGGAGAGAGGTCATTGCCATTTTTCGTTGCCTTGTATGTTGACTCCAACGGCCACTCTCCCCTTTCTAAGGGTGGTCCATGTCCCAATACCCCTTGTTCGTGATTCTCCACCAGAGCTCATGGACCTCAGTCGCCCGTATCGTCTTACCAAAATGGGGCAGCACATACTTATTGACCTTGGTGGCCTCCAAGCATGTGGCCCAAGCAGTGCGAATGTGCTTAGGAAGCCAAGTCTCTTGGAGGGTCCCCAATTGGTCTTTCTTCCACCTAGTAGCCCTGCTATGCCATTTCGCGAAGAATACAGAGAACAGACAGCCTTGATCTAGCCCATGTTGTCGAGCAAACCAATAAGGAAAGTATCCCTCAAGCTTCAGTATGATAAGTAAGAACACCCCCTCTGACGCTCAGCATGAACATCAGTTCTTTCGAGCTAGTGAAGTCACTGTCAAGATGGTGGCCCGGCTCGTGGACAAACGTACACTCTGTGAGGCCTCCAACGGGGAATGCCACCCGAGACATGTGGAGGTGATCGTTATAAAACAAGTTGCGTGCATGACCTGGGGTATGGAAGTTTGCCTTTTGTCTAGCAATCTTCAGCAAATATGGGAACACAGTTTCCTCCAACTCTCTAGTTTTGAGATATGTGCCTTGAAAATAAGCCGCAAGCCAGCCATAAACATAATGGACTGAGAAAGGAGTTTTGAAATCTTTTGGGAACGCCTCACCATCTATGATGCCATTCCCTCCTTCATCCCCTTGATCCTGTCTTCCTTGGAAATGGCCCCCAGGTCATGATAAATACTACACAGAACGGGTTGTGTGAGTGCGTACTCCTTCCCACGCACCATGGCACAGGCCACATAGAAAGTGCCGGGACGAATGACGTCTGCCCCTCCTGGTAGGGTGAATTTACATAAGAAGAGTATCAATTAAGCTGCCAAGAAGACATCCTCGTTCTCCTTCCGCAGCTTGAAAATTGGTGGAGTTTCCATCCCCTCTTTTCTCATCGACGGAGTAGCTTCATTTGTATAGTCGGCGCAGAAGAACGTTACCCACTTGGCAAAGGTAACTCGCCCCTTTTTGGGCTCATCATAGAGTTGTTGGTAGAGCTCGAACAATTCCCAAAGCCCAGCTGGTGGGGCTTCTTTGCCTACCTTTTCCCCACAAAAAATGACTGAGTTCGGGGAATAAACTCATCATACATAACACCAAGAAGCGGCAACCCACCAATGAAGTGCAGGTCCATCAGAGACATCCCTACCTCCCCATGACCAAGTGGTCATGTGTTTCTAACATGGCTCCAAGTTTCCAACAACACTTTGACCATGTTTGAGCAGCTGTCGTAGTAGCCCACCGAGCACTGGATGGCGGTCGAGAAGGAAGCCTGTCTCAAAGTATTTCAAAAATTCCTCAGCACTTTCGTGGTCCATGAGGAGTACCCCTTCAGGTACTGGTGTTCCCCTAGTACCCGCAGACCAGCAGAAGACCATTTCATGCCCGGGGTTTCTACCATTCGCTTGCCTAGAGTCGACAAGTTCACGTTAGAGGCTATGTTTTGGTGAAGGCAATGTAGAAGGCCTACCCCTTTCGACGTCACCAACCAAACGGGATCACTCACAAAGGTGATGCTCAAGGGACACGTTGGTTCACATAAAGCCTCAGTGAGCTAGATGGGCTCGCCTCTCACCAAGCTTTCGCTGGTGAAGACATTAGTGCCAAGCTCCCCTACTCGCGGGAGGTTCGTCTCACTTGGCATAACACTTGAAGACTGGGCCATTAGATCAAAGATCTCACTGCCAAAAGACGCTAAGTGGACAAGAAGAACTGCGCTCACGAAGGTGTATTGCCAATTGGCCACTCAAGACGTAATATCGTTATCTCGCAGCCAAGGGCAAAACTATCGTCGTCTGCCCACTGGGATGGTATCACCATGACTAGAAGGCAAGGCTATCGTCTTCCCATAACCAAGGGCAGGACTTTTGCCGTCTGTCCGCTGGCATGGTACCACTGTGCGCATGAGGCAAGGCTATCGCCATCCCGTAACCAAGGGTAGGACTTTTGCTGTCTGCCCACTGTGATGGTATCATCGTGAGTAGAAGGCAGGGCTATCGCTGTTTCGCAAGCAAAATAGGGTATCGCCACCCCATGACCAAGGGACTATCTAAAACGCCCGCCCTCCAGATGTTCACACGCATTGCACTGCGAATACCAATCGAGGCAACCAAAAAGCAGTGATCAGCACGACTGTCACCGTGACTGACACTAAGAGCATAGCTCCTCAAACCCTGGACCTTTCTACGGTGTAGATGTCTCCCGCAGGGGGCAAACAACAATCCTACAATGAGGTCCTGCCTCCTAAAAATAGTAAGCAAAACGACTTCTGGATCCAGCACCAAAATAAGGTTTACCTCTATAACAAGGAGTTGACTCCTGTACTACTTCGACTGCTTCTAGAACAAAACATGATCCAACTGTCGGAGGCCAATACGATATAGTCAACTCGACAGAGACGAATGAGAGGTACTGCGCTTATCACAAGAGACTAAGCCACCCTATTGACGACTACTATAAGAGCAACGACACTATCGAAGCCCTTATCAACAAGGGTCAGATAAACCTCGAAGAGTTGAAGAAAGCATTAGGGGCAACTTAGGCCTCTCACATAGTCACGATCCAAGAGGGTGATGAGGCACCCGCTATCCTCCGTGAATATTTCTCTATAATGCTCGAAGAAGGACTCGTCATTCCCAAGCCGACAAGCCAGCCTAAAGTCCTGCCTCTAGGGACCGAGAACCTCTGGTGTGCATATTACCAAATATGAGGCCATGACATCAGCGAAGGCACTAGATTCCATGAACTCATGGTAAAGAAGATGCAACAATGCCAAGAAGTTCAAGGCAACCTAGGAGGATGCCATCAAGTCCATCTTACGCCTATACGAGAAGACCTCCCGACACAAGCCCAGGGAAGTACCATACAGGACCCTCTACAGGCCCTGTTCGAGGCAATGCTACGACAAGGCCTCGTCACTCCCAAGCCTGCCATGCAGCCGAGGCGTCTGACCCAAGGCATGAAAACACTCCGGTGCCCATATCACCAGGTATGGGGCCACGAGCTGAAAGAATGCTATGGGTTCGAAACCGTAATAGCAGAGAGAGTCCAGGTAGGCTACATTGTCTATGTCATCCTCCCAGAACGTTTTCAAGCCGTCACCTCCATTCAAAAGGAAGTTGCACTACCAACCCCACTTAAGCATGCACTAAACCCTTCAGAGCCCTCGACTTCTCAAACCTGAGAAGTCTACCATGAGAGAAGTACTCTCAAGTCCCTGAAGAGCGAGGCAGCCCACCAAGCTAGGACTACTCACCAGCCCGATATGGCAGTTCAAATGCCCCCTCAGGGATCCAGAAGGAGACGGTGAGCACCTAGGTTAGCCCGTCAAAGGAACCATCTTCCTCAGCCACCAGTCGAGGAAGAATTTCTCAGGCTTCTCCCCCCACTTCCAGCCTTACAGGACTTCAGCCCAGGCGCAGCTCGCCTCGTCCTTTCATTCAATCAAGCGGACATTCTCGAGTCACCAAAAGCTCGAGATTCCTCCAATATATGTGACGACGCTAAAAGAACCCCACAATTGTCCAACCCACGGTAAGACCTAAAATATCCCTTGAGTATGTCTAAGTTCAGCGACGATGTAAAAAGCTATCCGGAACGTTCTAACTCTTCTTCTCCTCCCTCCTCTTCTTTTCTCCACAGGTGCAGCTCGACGGTGCCTAGACTTCGACACTCTAAATAGAGAGTTTAGAGGCACCAGCCTCACCCAGCCACAGCAAGAGCGCCTCAGAGAGATGTTGGCCCAGATGGCTGGATTCTTGAAAGTCTTTGATGCCTTGTCAACCCGAGCAAAAACCGAGTCATCTTCAGACTCCTGTTCATAAGAGGCCTCCCACATGGTGCAGATCTTGGAAGTACCCTCTAGCATGGGGCAAATAAATCTAAGATCGAGAAAGAAGCTACAACCCACACCTCAAAAGCTCAAGGCCCTCAAGTTTTATGATCCTTCGCTTTTCCCTAAACCTCAACCTCAAACCTTTACATCCCTAATACAAGCCCCTATTACTTCCTCATTAACCCAAACTGCAGCAACAAAGTCAACCAGTGCCACAAATCAAAACCCAATCAAAGCCTGTTCCTAAGCCTACCCTACCCCCTTCACCAGTGACTGGATCAGAACACAGACGATTAATGAGGATAAGGTGAAATATGACATAATTGGCACTTGAGAAAGCTTCTAGCCCTTCTAAGTATTTATGATGCCCTCCTACTATCTAAAGACTATCGTATGGCCCTGGTGCAAGCCCTTTCTAACCCAGAGGTGTATGAGACTGAAGTGGAGCCCATTGACATTGACCTAGCCATTCTAAGTGGGTACTTGACAATCGCTTTTTCCATAGACGACCTTCAGTTGGGGGATAAATTCCACAATCGCCCCCTCTTTGTGAATGATGAACTCCACGCCTGCCCTATCAACTGGATCATGCTAGATGGAGGGTCAGCAATCAATCTGATCCCAAGAAGGATCCTCACCCGATTGGCAATAAGGTCTGGCGACCTCACTACTACTCACATCATAGTGCAAGGTTTTAACCAATCAGAAGAGAAGCCAACTGACACAGTGCGCCTTCATCTCAAGATTGGTGACCTCAATGATTATGCTCAGTTCCATGTAAGCGACACCGATACCTCTTACAACGTCCTTCTTGGTCGTCCTTGACTTCATGTTCGGGAGGTGGTTCCTTCCACGCTCCTTCAGTGCTTCAAATATAGCCAAGATGGAAGACAGTACACGGTCTATGCTGACAAAAGACCGTTCCCTATAGCTAAGACTCACTATGCAGACGTCAAGTATTATTTCACAGACCTTTCAGCATCTGAAAAGTCAAAAGATGATGATTGGAAGCCTGTGAGAGAGACGGGACCCTCGTTCCATGATGACATTGAAGACCAGGGACAAATGATCATAGACATCTTCAAAGAGGAGGAAAGACATGGCAAGATCCTCCCTTTGACTCCGATCTACCTAAGTATAGCTTGCCACCTCTCCAAGGTCATGGTATTCTCTCCTAAAGATGAACTTTCCCCCTCTACCTCTAATTCTCCAGAGCAAAGCGACGAGCTAGAAGCAACTCCTGAACTTGTGGAAGCCCTAGAGGTAGACCTTCCAGCACTGAGGGTCACCTATACATCAGACCAACAAAAGGTCATGCATGTCCCCATCGCTCTTCTAAAAGCAGAACTGACATACCAACCACCAAGGAAGGTACTCCAAGTTCCATCCTCCTTGAACAAGGGGATCATCAGCAGCCAAAAGAAGGTCTTACACTTCTCAAGGGTTGTCGAAGAAGTACAGGCAGACGAGAGTCATCCCTCTAGCTCTCAGGAACAAGCAAAGCTGAGAAGCGAGGTTCATAACCTCCAAAGTCAATTGGAAGTCATGCGCGTTGCTTTAAGGCACTTAAATGGGTTTGTCCCGAAGACTAAGACCCAATGCACCTTGAATCGATGACAAGGCTCCTCCAAACTGGAGCATCTATAGTGAGCAGGCTCATTAAATCATGAAAACCATGAATTATGAGCCCGTGTCCAATCAAACACTAAGGGGAGAGGAAGCAACTGCTCTCCCATTCTAGGTCATTGAAGCCACAGCCTGCCACAAAACGAAGCAAGGAGTGGGCTATTCCTTTTCATGTCAAACTATGAAAGAGCGGAAGCAATGAAATAGAAAAAGAAGGAAAATAAGAAACATGCATTGCGCAGAAAAACGAAAAGAACTATTTCATTCATCGAAAAAATATTATTACAATTGTTGTTTCTTTACAATAAAGATAGAAAGGAGATGCAGTAAAAAAGGGTCAGTGATCTCATTGTCCCTTCCCTTGCACTCATCAGCTGAGGCTCTCTCTTGCTTGATGCCCACTCCCAATTCGACCACTAGCCCAGCCTCGTAGTCCACTAGGGCTAGCTGCTTGCCCAAGGAGTACTTGAGGTTCAACACCTTCTGGCCCAGTTCCTTATCCTCGGCCTCCCAAACTGTCGTTTCCTCCTCCAACCTGGCAAGCTCCTATATCCATTTGGCAATCTTCGCCTTCAATACCTGCACCTTGTTGTTGCACGTTACGACCTTCTTGACAAGAGCAGACTTCAGAGAGACAGTAGCCTCCGTCTCCCCTACCTAGACCTCTGTCAGCTCCTTGGTCTGTGCTAGGGGAGCCTCCAATGACTCTAGCTGTGAGCCCTCTAGAAGTGTTACGACCTTTTCTGCCTTAAGGGCTTTCACCCTCCATCCCTCCAGCTCATTAGCACCGCTGTCAAAGTAAGGAAGGAATTCAGGCACATTCTCTAAGGCAATCCCCCTCAACTGTAGGATCGTTATGCCAAGCTCCTTAAGAGACAGCTCCTTTAGCTTTTGGAGGCCCTCGAACCATCTCAAAAAGGATGCCTGACAGCCCGCTAACAGTAGGCCTGGGCAAGACAGCAGGAGCAATCATAGCAGCAGGATCCCTTACCGCAGCCCTAATCTAGAACGGGCAGCCTTAATCTAGAACATGTTGCCGGGCAAACCGATGATGAAAGTAGCCCTCAATCTTTGCACTATGGACAGTACGATAGGCAAGAACTCTGCCTCTGACGCTCAGCATGAACATCAGTTATTTCGGGCTAGTGAAGTCATCGTCCAGATGGTGGCCCATCTCATTGACAAAGCAAGTTCTGTGAGACCTCCAACTAGAAACAGCACCCGAGTCATGTGGAGGTGATCATTGAAGAACAAGCTGCGCGCATGGCCTGAGGGATGGAAAATTGCCCTCTGCCCGGCAATCTTCAGCAAAAATGGGCACACGGTGTCCTTCAACTCTTTGGTCCTGAGATATGTGTCCAGAAAGTAAGCCCCAAGCCAACCATACACATAATGGACTGGGAAAGGGGTCTTGAAATCTCCTGGGAAGGCCTCACCGTCTATTATGCCATTCTCTCCTTCATCCCCTTCACACTGTCTTCCCCTAGAAATGGCCCCCAGGCCATGATAAATACTGCACAGAATGAGCTTTGCGAGTGCGTACTCCTTCTCTCATGCCATGTCACAGGCCACATAAAAGGTGCCAGGACGAATGATGTCTGCCCCTCCTGACAAGGCAAATTTGCATAAGAAGAGTACCAAGTAAGCCACCAGGAAGATATGCTCCTTCTTCTTTCGCAACTCGAAAACTGGTGGGGTTTCCTTCCCCTCTTTTCTTGGCAACGGACCAACTTCATCCGAATAGTCACCATAGAAGAACGCTACCCAATTAGTGAAGGTTACTCGCCCCTTTTTTAGCTCATCATAGAGTTTTTGGTAAATCTAGAATAATTCTCGAAGCCCGACCTGCAAGGCTTCTTTACCTACCTTCTCCCCACAAAAAATGACTGAGTTTGGGGGAATAAACTCGTCGTACATAACACCAAGGAACGACATCCCACCAACGAAGTGCAGGTCCATCAGCGATATCCTTGCCTCCCCATGACCAAGCAGCCATGTGTTGCTAACATGGCTCAAAGTTTCCAAAGAAATTTTGATCGTGTTTGAGCAAAGGTTATAGTAGCTTGCCGAGCACTGGATGGCGGTCGACAAGGAGGCCCATCTCAAAGTGTCTTTGAAAAGCCTCAGCACTTTCATGGTCCATGAGGAATACCCCTTCAGGTATTGATGCTTCCCTTCTACCCGCAGGCCAGAAGATTACCATTTTATGCTTAGGGTTTCCACCATCTGCTTGCCTAGAGTCGGCATGCTCGCATTAGAGGCTATGTTTCGGTGCAGGCAATGCAGAAGGCCTACCCTTCCTCTGCACTAACATTTCCATTGTTATCTTCCCTCGTCACCAACTGGACGTGGGCACTCACAAAGGTGACGTTCAAGGGCCACCTCGATTCACATAAGCTTTCTGTGAGCCATATGGGCTCGCCTCTCACCAAGCTTTCACCGGTGAATTTGTCGGTTCCAAGCTCTCCTACTCATGGGAGATTCTTCACATATGGGGTGGCACCTGAAGACTCGGCCATTAGATCTGAAGTGTCACTGGCAAAGGACGATAAGTGGCCATGAAGAGACTGCGCTTACAAAGGTGTATCGCCGACTGGGCACTCGGGGCATAATACTTCCAAGGTATCGTCCTATCGCAGCCAAGGTCGGGACTATCGTCATCTGCCCACCAATATAGTATCGTCTTCTCGCAACCAGTAGAGGACTATCGCCGTCCCACGACCAGGTGGATCAATGCTTGTGCTTTAGCTATCAGCATGCACCACACATGCATCCCTCGAAATACGGGCACGCCGCTTGACACTCGCGGTGTGGCTAGTCCCCGAGCGTGCGGAGGGTGACCGTTCGCTATCCCACGACCCTTCGCCTCCCGACCATTAGGGTCCAACAACCCTTTGGGTTCCCACCAACGTTTACCCTCTTCATCGAGAATTCGCTCCTGTCACCGAAAAAACCCTACCCCCGCCTTCCACTCATTACCAGAATTGGCGAAAAACCATTGGAATCCCCAGGAACCTTCCCTGTGAGCCCACTTTTATTTCTCCTCCTTCTCCTGAGTTCCCGGTGAGCCCACTACTATTCCTCCTCCTTCTCCTCCAATAACCAGTGGACCGACAGAGTCCTCTGAACTCTCTGCAACCTCCCTTCAACAGTGGAATGATCAAAGGAGAACTCAAACTCCAGCATGGCACCTCTGCAAACTGGCTAAGGCCCCGAGAATGTTCCTTGCTTTGAGAGCCTCGACATTCTCCAAAGATGTTTGCAAGCACCTCACGAAGGCCCACAACCCACTGAAGCTCGCCAGAAAGAGCTCCCTCTCTGCTGTACGTGTCGACCGGGAAGCTCTAGCCTGGAAATCTCTTGCGAGAAGCTCAGGCCCTCTCTATCTCTCTAAGAAAACTCTTAAACTGTTTTACCCTTTGGTAAAACAGTAGAGAGGTTTTCCCCCATTTATACTCAGTAGTACTGCAAACTGCCCTTGACAAATCTGAAAATAATGCTGCAGTCCTCATCTTCAGAAGGTAAAAAGACCGGGCTCTCGAAAAGGGCCATCGCCACGCACCTTCGTCAAGGCCATCGTCGCACACCTTCGTCAAGGGCCATCGCCGCGCACGGTCGTCAAGGGCCATTGCCGCATGCCTTTGCCCATAGGCTATTGTCGCGCCCTTTGTTTAGGATTTAACATTGTGTGCCTCAACAGGTGGCTATCATCGTGTGCACACCATCTAGCCTTAATGACGTGCATGCCATCCAACACTTAATGTCGTGATCATGTCATGACACTCCCATCTGGACCATTGTCCTACCACCTGAGGAGGTTCATTCCCTGCGTCACCATCTCACTTCTCAGAGAGTCCAGTCTCTGGTGATGGCTCTGTTCCCCATGGAGTCGCATGCCTTCACCACTTAACAATTTGTGCTGCATGACCTTAAACTGCATTGCCATGGTCCAAACTATATGACCTTAAACTATAGCGGAAGTCTAATTGCACAACCTTCAACTGCTCAGCCCTTGTCACATGACTCTAAACTGCACAACCATGGTCCAAACTATATGACCTTAAACTATAACGGAGGTCTAGTTCCACGGCCTTAAACTACTTAGTCCTCGTTGTACGACTCAAAACTGTACGAATGGGGTCCAAACTACATGACCTTAAACTGTAGCGAGAGTCTAGTTGCATGACCTTAAACTTCTCAGTCCTCGTCACATGACTCTAAACTGTACAACCATGGTCCAGCTGTGTGACCCTAAACCATAGTGCACATCCTGGCCGCATGACATTAAAAGGCTTAGTGCCACAGTCCAAACTATATGACCTAAACTATAGCGGACGTCTAGTTGCACAACCTTAAACTGCATGGTCGTAGCTGCACAACTCTAAAATTGCATAGTGATGGTCCGAGCTAAAGGACACTAAAACTGTAATGCACGGCGTGACAAATGGCCCATATGCATAACTTTAACCGAGAGATGGACCACCTTTTTGCTAAGGGGTATTTCATCAACATCTCCGGTGGAGTTAGATGTCCGCAAAAGGTCATACCTACCCCTTTAATCCCCAATGAGTTTGTTTCGCACCAACATCCCAGTGAGAGTCATACCTTATTACGACCCACTATCCCTAGGGAGTTGGTTCATGCTTATCTTCTCAAGCCCAGTAGGGTTGTGCTTGTACTCCAGACTGTCACCCCTAGTGGAGTTACATGAAGCCCCATTATTATCCCCTTGGAGTCACACTGACCCTCCTAATCCCTAGGGAAGATTCGCTTCCACTTGCCACTCTTTGTGGGGCCACCATCTTCATCTAAAGATCTCTGCTTGGAAATAGCCTCAACTATTTTATCCCCAGGGAACCAGATTGCTATTCACATACCTATCCATCATGGAGTTGCATCCACATGGTGACCCACATAATGGTCTGCATTGCATTACCTTAAACTGCACAGCCATGGTCTGCATTGCATGACCTTAAACTGCATAGCCATGGTCTGCATTGCATGACCTTAAAATGCACAGCCATGGTCCGCATTGCATGACCTTAAACTGCACAACCATGGTCAGTGTTGCATGACCTTAAACTGCACTGCTCTAGTCCTAATTGCATGACTTTAAACTGCACAGTCGTGGTCCAAACTATATGACCTTAAACAGTAGAGGAGGTCTAGTTGCACGACCTTAAACTACATGATCCTAGTTGCATGACTTTAAACTGCATAATCATGGTTCAGCTATATGACCTTAAACCATAGTACATGTCGTGGCCGCATGACGTTAAACTGCTTTGCACAGGTCTAGGAGGCATGACCTTAAAGATGCCCCCACATACGGGCACACCCCCTTTATGTGCATCTTCATGCATGCCTTCCCTAACCTACCCATTTGTGTGCACAAGCCACCTTCATTACCTCTCTAGGGAGTCCGCACACGTGCACACACCCTTTACGTGCATCTTAATGCACGCCTTCCCTAGCCCGCCCATTCATGTGCACGCACCACTGTTACTATCTTTCACCATTCCCCAATGAGTCTTAACCATGCTCACAAAATGGCGAGCCATCTCACCACCCATACTCACCATCAACTAGTGGGTCACCATTATTCAGCACTCTTCACCCACCATCATCTTTTACAGGCAACCTGGTGTCATCTTCCCAAAGTGAGTCATAACCATCACCACACTCACTCCATGATCTCCACAGATGGCCATTCATTTCGACTACCGTCCAGCTATATGACCCTAAACTATAGTGCTCGTCCTGGCCGCATGACGTTGACGCACGACCACAGCCTCAGCCAACACTCAATTTCCAAATAGTCACAATCCTGGCTAATGAAGCCTACCTAAAATCCACAAATTCCAGCATCAAACTGCAACACAAATTGGCTCATCAGGGAGTGAGAGGTGCATAAGATCTCCCACATTTGAACATCAACGACAATAAGAGTCTTTGAGGGTGAGGACGATGACCAAACGATCCCTGCAGAATGCTAAAGACCATCGCGAAGGCAAGAAACTGATGAAGCCAGGGTCTAACCTACCACAAGCTTCAGGATATTCCTCGTTAAATCCCCTAGCCTACATGGGACCAGACTTTCAGGATAGGTCAGAAGCCTCCAACTGGACCCCGCTAAACGGGACCTATAGAGATACCCTAAGCATCAAAAGCAAACCTGGTGTAGCAGCGAACAATGTCGACCAAAAGGTTCTTAGCACTTAGCCTCCACGTAGGCTTGATTCTATCCGAGGAGGTCCCTACAAAGTCCTTATGCTTCATAATTGCAAATAGTCCCTTGAATGTGAGGACTTCAACAAGATCCCTCACGCCTGATTATGTCCGAGGAGGTCCCTACAAAGGCCTCACGCTTCAGAATTGTAAGTAGTCCCTTGAGGGTGAGGACTTTGATAAGATCCCTCATGCCTGATTCTGTCTGAGGAGGTCCCTACAAAGGCCCCACGCTTCATAATCGCAAATAGTCCCTTGAGGGAGTCGACTTCGACAAGATCCCTCAGGCTTGATTATGTCGAGTTGATCCCTATAAAGGCCTCATGCTTCAGAATCACAAATAGTCCCTTGAGGGTGAGGACATCGACATTCAGTGGGGCATGCTGTTGGAAGATATTTTTCATCATCATGGGGCCCCGCTCAATAAAAGTCTAGCAAACTGTGGAAATCCTAACAGCCTCAGAATAGCCCTGGAACTAGCCAAGATCTTCATGAGGTCTCTCAAAAGTCTCCAGCTAAGTTTTTTCACATTTCGACATGTCTAAGGCAGTGCAGACTAAGAAACAGATCCGACAAAATCGGCCTCAAGCACCCTGAAACAGCCCCTATAACTAAAGCTACATTTTTGGTGTCTCAAATTTCTGTGAGACCATCACCATTGGATCTCGAACAATTGAAAACCCCCAGAGGCCAAATTTCAGCTCGAACGGATAATCCAGGAAAGTATTATAGGCAAAAGAGTGAAACATAAGGAGTTGCACGCTATTCCCATGCGGCAACCCTGCAATTCCACACCATTGAAGGGACAATCACGAATAGTGAATTTCGATGCTCATGTCTCACCCGTCCCAAGTCGGATCGTGCTCAAATTTGATGAACATGTTCGTCTCATCAAGACGAGCGATTCAATATGTGGCACGCCCATTGATGACACACGAGCACGAAGAAAAGCTACAGAGAACTTGCTGATCCGTGAAGAAAGTGCAGGAAATTCAGCAGCATTGTGCCTTGCTCGAGCGACAGAATCACACCACTAGCAAGCCCGATCATTGTGAGATCAACTCCGTACCGTGCGTAAGGTTTCGGGCTATCTCTGACCCGAACCCCGTACATGATGAACGGTCGGATTTTACGCACGAAGCTAACGAAGTAACTGCAAATTCCATCCCTGAAATTTTAGATTCTTGCCAAAATTCCAAAGTTGCAAAATCTTCATTCGGGCACAGAATCAAGCTGTGTTTGTTGCCCCGTGATCATGACGACATGCTTAGTGTAATCCAACGAATAAATCACTGAAAAACATCAAGGAACGAGCACACAATCGACCCAAAATTTTAATATTCATTCAAATTTCAAGTCACATGATTGTGCCCTAAAATCACGATCCATGGCTCAAAGTTGGTATCAAATCCATCGTCATGCCGAGCCCTACAAGAAAACAATCATCTTTCAATCAATCGGGCATTAGAACGACCCTAGATCATCCTGCAAGATCATGCAAGTTGTAGGGTAACACATGGACTATTCTGAAATTCCACAAATTGTTTGGAAGGGGCAAATCTATCATTTTATACACTATTTTCTAATTTCTTTTAATTCAATTTAATCTTAATTTTCAACAATTAGTGTTACTTTTGATCATCCACCTATGTTTGGGGCCAATTCTATATATACATACCATCATTGTACATAAAAACAGACAATCTCTCACAAAAGAGGGAGTTTTTACTTAATACAGTTTCTCTTTCTTACCATTATTGGGTCACGTTTGGAGAGAGAGAGCATGGTCAGAGAAACTTTTGATCGGTACCCCTAGGCTTGAGGTACATCTTCTCTCTCTTCCTTTTCTCTTCTTCTCTCTCTTCTTCTTCTTTCTCTTCTTCTTGTTTCTCTTCTTCTCTTTCTTCTTCCTCTTCTCTGTTTGAGTTCCTCTCAGAGGCCATGCACAGCAGTGGCAGTGCCGTGCATGCCTCTCTAGTGGTCTCACAGGTCGTGCATGGCGATAGCAGTGTCATGCGAGAGCCTTTCTCTTGTTATGTTCTCTTTCCCAGCGAGGCGTGTAGACGGTGCTACTCATCGCTACCCACAGATGTACCCTCGGTGTCTCAGTGAAGAACACAAATGGTGAAACTCATTGCTGCCCGCAGGGGACTTCCTCTGTTATACGTCTAGCACAGACAATGATACATACCGTTTGAGCTTTCTTCGCATGCTCGGTGCCCATAGCCTTCTGTGAGCCTCCTTCGAGCATTTAGTGCTTGTCGTTGTTCCTCCTGCGTCCCATGCCTATCGTCATGCGCCTCATGAGAACTATCGTTATGCGCTCCATGAGAGGCTATCGCTGCCTGTGTAAGGGCGTTTTCCCTTCTCGTGTTGCCAACGGTGATGCCCATTGTCACTTGAGGTTTTTCTACCTTTTGCCTCCTTGTACTCTTTCTCTTCGTCCCCTTTTCTTCTTTTGACTCTTTTCTCTCCTCGCTTGACTAAGGGTAGACTTATCCTAGCACCGCCATATCGAGCTCAGTTTAGAGTAGTATTATTGCCATGCTGGTCTTGAGAACCATGCCCGTCTTGCTGCCACTCCGAGTCGGTAGCTTTCCGACCATCATGCTAGTCTCCCCCCTTTGTCAAGTCTTCTTCTCCTTTCTCTCTTTATTGGAACCTTCCATTTCATCACTCCCTCATATGAGCATACAATGCCCTAAGACAACGGTGGGTCTCTTCGATCCACTTGTCTCGCTAATTAGCCGAAGAAGTGTTGTGCAGAAAATAAGAGGATTGTAGGTCAAGGGAGGGGATTCCGAGCAAGCTAAAGAAGATGGGAGGCTTTCTTCGTGATCTAAGATGGTGCCATGTGAGCTAGCCCAAGTAAGTTTCGAACCCTCCTAAAATTCCTCTCTCATCAATTGGTATACCTGCCCTTGTCTTGAGCAAGGTTCTGAGAGAGCGATCTCAAATCCCAGGTTGGCTAAAAACTTGAGATACTGCTATCAGATCACCTAGATCTAGAAGGCGAGATCGAGGCACCTAACCAGTGAGCGGTAGTGTCTAGTGCCGTCCAAGGGCCGTGACATTGCTACTTCACAGTCATGTGTGGCTACGCCTAGTGCCATCAGAACCCTATCTCTCCGCCATCTCGTGCCTTCTTTTCATTCTCTCCTCTTCTCACTTGATTGAGGGTTGCCTAGCCTAGCACCGCCACATCGGCTTCGATTTTGAGTCATCTTGTCGTCATGCTCGTCCTGAGTACTATGCCCGTCTTGCTACCACTCCGAGTCAGACATTGTCCGGCTTTCAAGCTATTCTCATCCCTTCATCAAGTTTTCTTCTCTTTTCGACCATTGCTCGAAACTTCCACTCCATCATTCTAATCTCTCACATTCTTAGCCACACGAATGTACATTGCCCTTAGACAAGGGTGGGTCTCTTCGACCCACTTGTCTTGAAAATTAACCATAGAAGTGTTGTGAAAAAAAATCATGGAGATTACAAGTCAAGGGAGGCAATTTCGAACAAGTTAAAGCAATTGGGGGCCTTTTCGACGTGATCTAAGAGAGCGCTCTCACTAGCCAGCCCGAGTAAGTTTCGAACCCACCTTAAATTCCTCTCTCATCAAATGATATTTATGTCCTTGCTCTTGAGCAAGGTTCCAAGATAGCAATCTCAAATCTCGGGTTCACTAGATACCTGAGATATGTGCTGCCTAATCATTTAGATCCGGAGGGCGAGATCAAGGTACCCAACCACCTACCCCCAATAAGGGAGATTGAATTTGAGATAGAAGTAGCCCCGACACTGTTCCCGTCTCTGAAGCCCCGTTTAGAATCTCTCCAACAGAGTTGGGAGGAGTTGAAAGAACAATTATAAGAATTGTTGGATAAGGGATTCATCTGACCTAGCGTGTCACCCTGGGGTGCCCCTGTCCTGTTTGTAAAGATGAAGGATGGGTCCTTAAGGCTGCGTAATGACTATAGGCAGTTGAACCAAGTAACAGTGAAGAAAAAGTATCCCCTGCCTAGGATTGATGACCTTTTTTACCAGCTCCAAGGGCCCAAAGTGTTTTCAAAGATCGACCTCCAATCGGGGTATCACCAACTGCGAGTCAAGGATGGATACATCCCAACGACCGCTTTCAAAACTCGATACGGTCATCATGAGTTCCTTGTGATGCCATTTGGGTTAACTAATGCCCCCGCTGTGTTCATGGATTTGATGAATAGGGTGTTCAGACCTTTCCTAGATGATTTTTTAGTGGTATTTATTGATGACATTTTGGTATATTCAAAAAATTGGGAACTATATGAGCAGCATCTGAGAACTGTCTTGCAAACTTTGAAGTCAGAAAGATTGTACGCTAAATTAAGCAAGAGTGAGTTTTGGCTCCCTAGTGTATATTTCCTTGGGAACATCATTTCAAAAGATGGGATCACAGTCGACCCCTCCAAGATTGAAGCCGTACTTAAGTGGGAGAGACCATAAATGTGATTGAAGTTCGTAGCTTTCTAAGGTTAGCAAGATACTACAGGCACTTTGTGGAGGGATTCTCAAAAATAGCGGTTCCCCTTACTGGGCTGACCCAAGAATGTGAGATTTGTGTGGTCAGAGGATTGTGAAAGAAGCTTTGAGAAGCTTAAGAAGAGACTAACCACAGCCCGATACTAACCTTACCTGAAGGAAATGAGGACTTCGTGGTTTACACTGATGCTTCTCATAAAGGGCTCAGATGTGTACTCATACAGAGAGGGAAGGTCATTGCTTATGCCTCCAGATAGTTGAAGCTGTATGAACAAAATTATCCAACTCAGGACTTGGAGCTTGTGGTCATAGTATTTGCTTTGAAAATTTGGAGATATTACCTCTATGGGGCCCAATTTAAGGTGTTCACGGACCTCAAGTACCTATTTTCCCAGTAGGAATTGAACATGATGCAAAGAAGATGGATGGATCTATTGAATGATTATGACTGTACAATCGATTACGATCCAAGCAAGACAAACGTTGTGACCAACACTTAAAGCCGAAAAACTGTAATATCAGTTGCATACCTGACGGTTAGATAGATGAGATTACTAGAGGATGCAATGGATTGGCACCCAACTCTACCCCTTGGTGATGGGTTGGGATGTTTTGATGCGTGAAGGTAGAGCCTCAACTCTTTCAACGGATCCGAGTGGCAAAAAAATAAGATCCTCAACTTATGAAAATCATTAAAGAAATGAAAATGGGAGAAAAAGAGGATTTCACTATGAACAGTGATGAGTTGTTAAGCTTTAAGGGCCGAGTATGTGTTCCTAATGAGGAAAGTATAAAAAAGGTTGTTCTAAAAGAAGCACACCACTCCCAATACATGGTACACTCAGGGAGTACAAAAACGTACCAGGACCTGAAAAAGGTCTTCTGATAGAACAACATGAAGAGGGAGGTGGCACAGTTAGTCGCTAAGTGCTTGACGTATCAGTAAGTGAAAGCGGAACATCAGAAACCCACTGGACTGTTACAGCCCTTGCCCATACGAGTGTGGAAATGGGAATACATCACGATGGATTTTGTTTTTGGTTGTGGACCGATTAACTAAAGCTGCCCATTTCTTATCGGTCTGCGCGACCTATACTCTAGATAAGATGGCCCAGTTATACATCAGAGAAATTGTGAGGATACATGGTATACCTATCAGCATCGTGTTCGATAGGGACATTAGCCTCTAGGTATTGGGCAAGTCTGCAGTCAGCCTTGGGAACCAGGCTTACCTTGAGCCCCGCCTGTCAGCCTAGACAAATGGGCAATCAGAGAAAACCATTTAGACTTTGGAAGACATGTTAAGGGCGTGTGTCACTGACTTTAAGGGAAGTTGGGAAAACCATTTACCTCTAATAGAATTTTCCTACAACAACAACTTCCAAGCCAGTATTCTAGTGGTGGCTTTTGAGACCCTGTATGGAAGAAATTACAGGTCACCCTGGTTAGGAGTCTCGATCTCGTCCTCCAGATTAGAATGATTGGGCAGCACGCGTCTTAGGTTTCAGGGAGACCCGAGACTTTGAGATCGCTCTCTCGATAACCTCTTTCGAGAACAAGGGTAGGTATTACCAACCATTGAGAGAGGAATTTAGGGTGGGTCCGAGACTTACTCGGGCTGGCTAACGTGGGTGCCCTCTTAGATCACTAAGAAAGCCCCCTCAGTAGTGAAACTGATTCAGAATCACCTCCCTTGGCTTGTATTCTTCTATTTTCTGCAATCACACACATATGGCAAATGTTACAAGACAGGTGGGTCAACAGACCTCACCTTGCCTTTTATTGAACGTACACAAGCGTGCAAATTCAAAAAGAATAAGAGAATAATGAGGGAAGAAAGATGGGGAACAGAAGAAGTTGATCAGGCGAGGAGATCAACACAATGACTAAGCTGGTAGGTAATTGGCCTCACGGGCAGTAAAACTGGCTAGGTACTCAGACCGGCTCAACAGAATTACTACCAGACGTCAATAACGATACTGACTAGCTAGACATGATGGTTAGTCCGTGGCAATAAAGTGGGCACAGTAATTCTGGCACAGCAACATTATGGCTAGATGACAAGACTATCATGGAAGGCTTATCTTGACCCTCTTAATAAAACGAAAGAATAACAGAAAGAATGGAGATCGTAGAGAAAGAATAAGAAGTAAGATGAGAGCAGAAATAGAGAATAGGAAGAAGGAGAGGAAAAGAAAGAAAGGATGGGAAGAGTGTGAGAAAAGAGAGAAGGAAGATGCAAAGACACAGACGACAATGAGAGGGGAAGAAGGAAACTTAGTCGACGATATGTCTCCGCCGGCTATGACATGAAGAGAGAAGAGAGAGAAAGATGGAGACATAGACAATGCTAAGCTTCACCGACTGTGGCAGGAGAAGATGCAGGAGCCGATTGTGTTAAAAGAAGAAGAAAGGGAGGATATAAACGGTGCTAAGCCATCGTCGGCTGTGCTAGAAAAAGGGGATAGATAAGACACAAACGGCGCTAAGCATTGCCGGCTATGTTAGAAGAAGAGGAGAGATAAGATACAGGTGGTGTTGAGCTTAGCCAGATGTGTTAGAAGAAGAGGAGACATAAGACACAAGCAGCATTGAGCTTCGTCAGATGTGTTAGAAGAAGAGGAGAGATAAGACAAAGGAGGTACTGAGCTTCGCTGACTATGTTAGAAGAAGAGAAGAGATAAGACATGGGTGGCACTGAGCGTCACCGACTATGTTAGAAGAAGAGGAGAGATAAGACACAGGCAATGCTAAGCTTCGTCGGTTGCGTTAGAAGAAGAGGAGAGATAAGACACAGGCAGTGCTAAGCTTTGTCGATTGTGTTAGAAGAAAAGGAGAGAGAAAGACATAGGCGACGCTAAGCATCACCGGTTGTGTAAAAGAAGGAAGAGAGAAGGACACATGCGACGTTGAGCATCGTTGACTATGTTAAGAAGAGAGGAGATAGAGAATACAGGCGATGCTAAGCATCGCCGGCTATGTTAGGAATAGAGCAGAGAGATAGAGATGAAAAGAAGAGAGAGAAAGAGAGATAGAGATGAGAAGAAGAGAGAGAAAGAGACGAGAGAAAGAGGGGAGGAGAGAGAGAGAAATAGGTGAGAGAAAAAAGAGGAGGGAGAAAATTACCTTATCAAGGGGTGCTGACCCTTTTCTTCTCCTCTCTCTCTCACTCTAAGACGCATCCACAAACTCAAGAAAAAATCGAAACTTTATTGATTAATTCAAGAAATGAACCGAAGGTCCTTTACAATTTGGCTTTGCATGTTTATATAGAATTGAGCCCAAACATGGGTGGATGCCAAAAACCTACCTAAAATTGAAGATAATTACAATTTAATTAAATTAAAAGAAATTCTAAAAATGGGTACAAAAGGATTGTTTTGCCCCTACCTAGCAATGTGTGGAATTCTAAAACAATCCCTGCTGCTACTTAAGAACTCACGTGATCTTTCGTGACTGATCTAGGGTTGCTTTGATGCTCGTTTGATCGAAAGATGATTGTTTTCTTGTAGGGCTATGCATGGCGATCAATTTGATACCAACTTTAAGCCATGAATCATGTTTTTAACCCATGATCATGAGAATTAAATTTTGGATCAATCTTGAAAACTTTGGATCTATAGTGCGCTCGTTCCTTGATGTTTTTCTTCCGTTTCTTCACTGAATCACACTGATCATGTGGTCACAGTCACGTCGTAGTAAACGCAGCTCGATTTCATGTCTGGATGAAGATTTTATTGTCTAGAGTTTTTGGCAGGAATCTTGAAATCTAGTGGCTGAACTTTACAGAAGCTTTGACGCCTTTGTGTGTGAAATCCAACTGTTCATTGTACGTGAGGTTCGGACCAGAGATAGACACAGACCTTACGCACATATTGCAATAGGTTTCGTGTCGATTGGGTACGTGAGCACCATGATTTGGCCATTCGAGTGAGGCATGCTGCTTCTTAATTTTCTGTAATTTTCTTCACGGATCAGCAACTTCTTCCTAGATTTTCTCCCTGCTCGGGCATCGTCACGGAGCGTATCATATATCAAAACTCTTGTCTTGACAAGACGAACATGCTCACCAAATTTGAGCACGATCCGACTCGACTCAAGTGAGATATGGGGCCCGAAATTCACTACCCATGATTATGAAAATAGCCACCTTTAATGGTGTTGTGGTGTAGGGCGGCCTCACGGGAATAGTGTGCGACCTACCCTTTTTCAGTAGTTTACCCATAACTTTATCTTGGAGTGTCCGATTAAGTCGAAACTTAGCCCATAAGGGTTTTCAACCATGTTGGATCCAATGACGATGGTCCCCATAGCAATCGGATGCACCAAAAATATAGTTCTAGTAACAGGCCAATTCAGGGTGCTAGAGGCCAATTTTTCTGAAATTGTTTCTTTGTGTTCACTTCTTTAAACATATCTAAATACATTAAAACTTGGCAGGTGGCATTTTGGAATATTGATGAAGATCTTGACCAATTTTGGGCCCATTCTGGGACTGTTAAAATTTCCACTGTTTTGTAGGATTTATTGACATGCTTCCTCTTTATTTCGCATCAAAGACCAAGGTACTGAAAAATGCGTTAAAACAACTTGCCTCACTAAATTTTGTGCTTCGAGAGAAGCGAGAAGGATGAAATTTAGAAAATTTCCTACGGTTTTATTACTTTTTTCTTCCTAGCCACAGGACCACATGAACACCGAGGAGATTCAGGCAATGGTACAATTAGGATGCTCAGACGTAGGTTGCATTGTTCGCAGGTCCATCCATAGAGACTTTAGGGGGAGAAGAGACTTTTTGAGGGATCTTATCGAAGTCTTCACCCGCGTGTGGATTGTTTGCAATTCTGAAGCTGAGGATTTTGTACGGACCTCGTTAGTCAGAATCTGGCCCGTTTGTCAATTGAATGCCATGTCGAAGGGAATTGTTCCCATTTGCTCTGGGTTTCTTTGTCTTGGATGGACAACAAACGAGCCTTTGGTTGGCTCTTATCTACGTCGTGCACTGGTTGTTCCTTGGCAGGTAGGGTAGCTCAGTTTATCGAGGTGACCTTCTTTGGGTATAACTCCTAGCCACTGCTAGCAGGTCGTTACATAACAGGTCCAAAGTCATGGCTGGTTCCTTGGCGAGTAGGGTACCTCAGTTTATCGAGGTGTGACCAGCTTTGGGTATAACCATTACCCACTGCTAGCACGTCGTTACATAGCAGGTCCAAAGTCATGGCTGACTTAGCCTTCTTGGGCATCTTTTGGTTTGTCGAAATGATTTCCTTGATGGTTTGCTAAAGAGCCTTTGGTTGGTGCTATTTGCTGCTACACCAGGTTTGTTTTTTATAGTCACGATGCCTCTGTGGGCCCCATCTGTTGGGTCCAATCGAGGACATTTTGTTAGCCGGTCCTAAAAGTATAGGCCTGCCATCTAGACGGAATTGTGGCAAGGCAAACTGAAGTCTCGGGTAGGTCCGCCCTGGCTTTGTAAACACAGATGACGCTGAGTCTTTTTCGATGACATGGTCAGCGCTGGGCATGGGTTAGTGTTTGGGCATTGACCCTAGCTCGACCTGTTCCTGGCTTATATGTTCCTGGCTTATATTGGAATGGGATTTTACAGGTGGTGATGAGACTTGCCTCGAGCCTTGGTCAAAGCCCGACCCGGCCCATCATCTTTTGGCCTTCTAGGATGTGGTTGGGATTCCCAGTTTGCGAGGGACATTTGAGAATAGTGTTGGCTATATAAAGGGGTAAAACCCCATTTCCACTACTTTTCACTAAAGGTAAAAAGGACCTCAGCAAAAAAAAAAATTTAACAGTGAGAAGAGGGTTCTCGGTGGAAGCTCCGGCAAACAGTGGGTCTTCCGACAAGAGTTAACAAGAGGTTTGCCAGCAAGCAGGGGAGGTTTTGGTCGAACAAGGAAACACTCGTAGAGAAGAAGGCAAGATTTCATTAGAGTAGCAGAAGTATCCCGGTCAGCACAGAGGGTGTGATTTTGTGAGTTTTGGCAAAGGGAAGAAGAGGGGCAGGTTGTAGCAGTGGGCTGGTAAGGAATTTCTACTAGTTTTGGGAGTTTTTCGACAGATGCACGTGGTTTTCTCGATAACTTAGGAGAGGTTTTGCGACAACAGCAGGGGAGTTCCAGTGAGTAACCTAAGGGTCAAGGGAGACAAACTGTTGCTGAAGCTGGACTGTTGTAGGGAATGCGAACGGTTGCCATTCGCACGTGTGAGACAGGCAGCGTAGCAGGACATAGCAACGATTCTCAGGCGATGGAACAGGGCTCGAGGTGTTACGTGTAGAATCTATGGTACGTGTGAGACATTTGAACACAGTCGGCGCTAGATGTTGGCAAACACAGCCAGCGCTTGGCATTAGCAGATGAAACCGGTGCTAAGCATTAGCAGACACAACCGGTGCTAAGATTTGAGTGCACAGTTGGCACTAAGAATTAGCAGACACAGTCAGTGTTGGTCTTTTCCTTTAAAAAAAAAAGACACAGTCGGTGCTTAGCTTCTGAAATCACAGCCAGTGATAAGTCTTCGTAAAAACAAACGGCGCTAGCCTTCTGGAAACTCAACCAGTGCTAGGGTTACTACCATTACAGCCAGTACTCAGCCATTGAAGACACAGCTGGTGCTTATCAATTTTGATTTGGAAGTGAATCATTGAGCCCTTCTATAATGGTTGAATCTTCTTACCGAATTCTAGATGTAAAGAACATTCCAAGGGGAGGAGAGGTTGGTACCCATGAGTTTACTGGTGAGGCTCTATCAAAGGGCCAGCCTATTTGGCTGACCAAGCCAGTGTGTAGCTCAGAGTGGCCTCTCAATGTCACTTTCATCACTGACCCCGTTCATTTTGAAGTCAGCGAGGGCAATGACGACAATGTCAGTATTGAAGAAAGAGTGGCACTCCTTCATTATATGCAAAGAGAACTTGCCTACCCTAGGAAAACAAATGGTACAGGTAAAGGGGCTACTAATGTGGTCAGAAAAAGGCCTTTGAATATAGGGGGAGCACCAATATTTGAAGGGATACTCTTCCTGGACCGCCAAGGTGTTGGTCTTGCACAGAAGTATTCTTGAACGTGCTTCTCTACTAGCAGTTGTCCAGTGTTCGGGCAACTACTATGATCGGTGCTCCAATACGGTCAAGGTACTTCTTGAGACATGGAGTCACATCGACAACACCTAGCTTCTTGGGCAGGAGGAAGCAGGAATCTCTTTGCTAAATCTTCATTTTATTGGGGGCCCTCCAATACGACGAGTTCATGCCCCTGAACTCGGTTATCTTTGGTGATGCTAGCTTGGGGGAAGAGTAGCCACCTGCAGTCTTCAAAAGATTTTTTAAGCTTAACAATTGGTCTGTGCCAAGTCTAGCAATAGTTGGGTAACCTTCACCGAATGGGCGAAATTCTTCTGTGGGGAGTATCCTGAAGGTGATTAAAGTACTCTGAGAGGGAAAGGGAAGGAAGTTGTAAAGGGGACGCCTCCCGTGTATCAATCCGAGACCAGCGACGACTGTGTCTTTTTTGTTGCATATTTGGCCTTATTTTTGTGCAACTTCGTGCTCCCTGGATGGGCAGATGACATTCGCCCAGGCGCATTGTATGTGTCCTACGACATGGCAAGAGGGCATGAGTATGCCCTTGCTCAGCTAGTCTTGTGCAATATATACCATGGCTTGAGGGCCATCTCCCATGGTAACGGTTACAAAGGCAAAGAGGGAGGGAATGGCATTGTAGGAGGAAAGGCATTTCCTGGGGATTTTAAGACTATATTCCCCATCCATTACGTATATTGGTGGCTAGGGGCATATTTCCCTGACGCCTATGTCAGGAACCAAGGCACGGGGGATAAACTATGAGCCTACATGATACGGATTGCTGACCAAAAGGCCATCTTCCATAACCCAGGGAAGCTCAGAGTTTATTTAGGAATGACTCCCTAAACATGCAGAGGGTCCCATTTCTGGTTGGGAGCTTTACTGATCGTGCTTTCATTGATGAATTGGGGAAGGAGCTAGATGGCGCTTCAACAATCATCAGGGAACTCATGTTCATCCTTAGCATTAAAGGAGGAGTTCTACCTTATCGGACTCTGCACAGTGCCAAATTAGAAGGGTATTTCCCCTACTGCTTTGCTCGTCAGCATGGGCTTGATCAGACAGCTTGGTCCACATGTCTATAAATGGCAGAGATCAGTAAGTATGTGTTACCTCACTTTGGCAGGAGGGTTCGAATGATTGAGGCTTATGCAAACTAAGGGAGAATTACCAGCAAAGGATATTGGGATGTTGATCACCCCTGGAAAGGGGAGAGCGATAATTGGCGTCAGGATACCAAGCAGAGGAGACTGGTGGATACTCCTATTGTTGACGAGGTTTTTATCTTGGAATATCTTTCTAACTGGTAAGATTTAGGGATTTCGCGTGAGATAGAGAACAATGACACCTCGTTGGAATTGCTTGTGATGAAGATGAGAATTGGGAGCATTTTTTATAATCTTAGTTCTACCTTTGAGTTGAATGAGGGCCGAAAGGTCCCAGGTTATGAGGGGCATCCCATTCAGAACTTGAACGCTCTGATCGGGAGTGGTCCTCATAGTAGGCTAGCTGGAGGCCCTTCTCAATGAGGGAGTTTTAAAATGGTTAATCCTCCTTCGGCGGGGGGAAAGAAGAGGAAACGATATACCCCTACCAATACTCATTCACAGCCTCAAGTTAGTAGGCGTACTCGGAGGCGTAGGGGTGCCAAATTTCCTATGATCTCGGAATCAGGAGGTAGCTCTTCCTCCTCTGATCATTTAGTAACTCCCCTAATGTCACCTTCTGCACTTTCTCCACCATCTTCTGTCTCTCCTGAGTTGTTTTCTTCCTTTTCAGAGACTGAAGAAAACGACTCGGGCCCTTCTGAGCTCATTGTTAGTCCCTCTGACCGGAAAATGACTCCAGATCTTGGGGAGGCACCTCAAGTCCAAGGGTAGTTCCTGAGTCAAAGCTGCCTCCGATGGAGACTAACAAGGTTGAAGGTCCCGAAGCAACGACTCTAGGAAGGGAATCTAATGCTGATGTGGCCTGTGTGCTTCAGGGGTTTGGTGTCCCGACTGAGGTAAGGATGATGGCTCCAGAAGAAGGGCCCATGGTTCATGACACACATGAGCATCAAGAGGCTGCTGCCCCCAAGAGCATACATCGTGAAGATGAAGGAGTTGAGCTTTTCGTGGCCGAGGTTCGGGCTATTGAGGGCGCAGGCCGTGGAAGAAACCATGGCTGGGGCTGAATTGGTGATTGACGAAGGCCAAATGGAGGAGGCAGTTTCTGAACTTGCTAATGCTGACATGGCAGTTCAAGAGGGTGAGGAGAAAGGGGAACGGGCTTCCTCTGAACCTATTGGGACATAAGTGGAGGGCCCCATAGGCGAGGGTCAAGGCAGCGAGACTGGTGTTGATGAATCCAAGCAGGTTAAGGCTAGGGCGGCCTCTAGGTCCGAGGTGCAAGAAGCTCTGGACTTTGCAATCGTTTCAGCAGAGCCAATGGCTTAACTGGCTATCACTTCTATAGGTCTGGTCTTTGAAGTCGGACTCTCCTCAGCAGTAGCAATCCCAGCAGCATCATCCAGGCTTATTTTTAGCGGGGTTTCTGGTATGATCGCAGGCATGCTTAGTGCAGGTTTTCAGGGTCTAAGGGAGCTGCCTTTCAATGAGCTAGGAGAGGCTTTGGCCAAGCTTAGGGAATTTACTGCCGCGAGTACTATGCTTGGGAGTGCGTCAGAAGTCCTTTCCCATTTTGATGCAACGCTAAATGAGCTAGAGAGCCGGCAATCACGAATATTACATTGTGAAGGGGAGACTAGTAGATTAGCCTCCGTAGAGGAGTCCATCTTGCATCATCGCGAGGAGATAGATTCCTGCAATGAGAAGAAGGCCACTATCACTGGCCGTCAGCAAGATCTCACGAGGGAGACGCAAGGCAGCTATAAGAGGGAGACTAGGAATTCGCTGGTCTTGAGATGGAGATGATTCAGAGGAGAGCTATAGAGGCCTATTTGGTTGCAGATTTATCTCAACTCACTCGCACCATTGAGTTTGAAACTATGACGATGGAGGAGGAGACTCAAATGGTGGCTGAACTGAAGGAGTGTGTCCAGGGCACTGAGATTTCTCCTACGGCATGCAGCGCAGAGATCAATAAGATAATTGATCATTTTTTAAAATGTATTTTCTTTTCCCAGCACTTGTAAAAAGTTTGTACTCATGAATAAGATGCTTCTTTTTCTTTTTTGCCTGACTTCGATGCATGATTTCATTCTCCTCCTACTTTTCTGCACCTCATGTGATTTTTATTTTATTTTATTGCCATGTCGACATATTTATTATCTCGAAGGGACAATATCCTAGGCCTTGCTTAGTCCCATGACAGGCTGTCGTGGCTTGGATAGCTTCGAAATGAGGAGTCATTGCGTTTTCTCCTCTTAATGTTTGATTGGTCAAGGGCTCGTAGTTCATTTTCCTCATCATTTGATGAACCTGTTTCCTAATCATTTGATGAGCCTCCTCACTATAGATAGTCCAGTCAAGAGGGGCTTTGGCCTCTATTAGTGGTGCATTCACTTCAAACCCATCATAGATTTTGGTCTCAGGCATGAACTCCTTGAGATGTTTTGAAGCAATATGCAAACCTCCAATGGGCTCTGGTGACTGCGAACTTTGCTTCTTAAGTTTGCTAGAGGAACCTGCTTTGGAGGGGAAGAAGACTGTCCTTTCTCAAACTGCTCTCCTCCCGCAAGACCAGGGAAGAATAGAATTTTTGGCTGGTCACTGGTTCGAGGAGCATCCTCTATACTTCTAGCAATCGGATTTTGAAAAACCTTTCGCTGCGGTTGATGCGCCACTTTTGCTTTCAAGAGTGTAATGGGGATATGCAGGACTTTTTGATGGCCCAGTGTATAGGTGATCTTTGAAGCTAGGAATTCTATCCCCATGACTTGCTCAATCTCAAGAATGACCTGTAGTTTATTTTCTGGCCAAAACTGGGGGTAGAGGGCGAGGACTCCTCTTTAAGTGAAGACGGAGTTTCTTCAGGGATGATCATGGGGATGCTAGAATGAATAGGGGTTAAAGGGAGAGTTTTTCCTTGCCTTTCTTCCTCTTTAAACATGCTTACCAATGTTCTCCCCATGTCGTTAACATCTTCATGGGGTGAAGCTCGCATCTTTGTTCTAGACTTGTGATCCCCCTCATTCAGCTTTTGACGCGACACTAGATCTATGAAGTAATATTTAGCATCAGCATAGTGGGTTTCGTCTACAGTGAACGTTCTTTTGTTAGCATAGACTGTATAATGTCTCCCATCTCGACTATACTTGAAGCACTGCTGCAATGTCGATGGAACTACCCCCTGGTCATGGAGCCATGCCCGATCGAGGAGAATGTTGTAGGAACTGTCGATGTCGATTACATGAAACTGGGCATAATTGTTCAGCTCACCGATCATAAAACTAAGGATAACAGTGTCAGATGGCTTCTCTCCGATTGGTTGAATCCTTGAAGTGTGACATGGGTCGAAGTAAGATCTTCGGCCCTAACCCTAATCAAGTAAGGATCCTCCTTGGAATAAGGTTGACAACCGACCCTCCATCTAACATAATTCGGTTGATGGGGCATGCATGTAATTCGCCGTGACAAAGAGAGGGCGATTATGAAAATTTTCTCCCAGCTACAGATCATCTTCTGAAAAGGTGATTGGCATACATCCTTCTAAAATAGCCAGGTCCACTTCAATAGGTTCTACTTCAATCTCATACACCTCTGGGTCAGAGAGAGCCTGAACCAAATTCATCTGTTAATCCTTCAAGAGCATGAGGGCATCATAGATACTGAGGAGAGTTGGAAGCCTCCACAAATGCCCTATCACATCATATTTCACCTTTTCTTGGTCAAGGCTTTGTGCTCCTAGTATTGCCACTGATTTTAGTGGTATGTTGGGTTGAGGAGTAGGTTTGGGTGGAATAGGTTTATTTTGGGCTGTTGGTTGACTCCATTGCACAGCAGGCTTGGTTGGGGTGATGGATGTTTGAGGCTTTGGAAGTGATTGAGTCAAAGGTATCGCAGGGAATTGGAGAATAGGTAGATTGTTTGAGGTATTGGGATTAGGAAGGAGTCTAGGGAGCTGGAGGATAGGCAGACTGGTATTTGGATTAGGGCATAGTGGTGAACTAGGAAACTTCAATGTGTCTGACTTCTGAGGTGCAGGCTGCAGTGTTTTCTCAGATCTTAGGCTTATCTGTCCCATTCTGGGTGATGCTCATGAGATTTTCACCATATGACAAGCCTCTTGATCATAGAGGCTCTGACCACTTGATTCTCTTAATCATTGTTTGAAGTTAGGCTCAGAGGGCCACTGGGGTTTTTTTACTTTGACTTCTTCTGCTTCTTTGAAGAAGGTGGCTCTGGTTTAGCTTTAGCTGCCGAGGCAACAGCAACAGTTAAGAATCATGCTGCCTAGGCCAGCGTCTTTTTCAACCGCTTCTATTGCGTCCTGCTTATATTGACTCCTTCGAATTCTCATTCAAGAGCCTCGAAGTCCAGACATTTCAAGGTTGTACCTGCAGGAGACATAGGAGAAGAAAGATGAGAAGCAGAAGAAGAAGAAGGAGAAGGGTTAAAGAGTGAGGGACTTTTAAGGTCGTTCCCCTCATCAGACTAATCTAGGCAGCGTTTTTACGTCATCACCAGGGTTAGACATGTGCAGGGGCTCTTTTAAGTCTTTCCCTTGCTTAGACAGTTGGGGAGTGCTTTTAATGTCGTGACCCTCATTGGACATGTGCAGAGGGACTTTTAGGTCTTTCCCTTGCTTAGACTGTTGGGGAGTGCTTTTAACGTCGTCACCCTCATTGGATGGGTTTTGGGGAGAAGATAAATTGGGGGCGTCTTCTTGATGGGATGCAGAAGGAAGAAGGATCGTGTCAGGGATAAAGTCTAGTAAAATTGGCAGTGGGGGAAGGGGCCATAGAAATTCTTGCTTAACTGGAGGTTGAGCCTCTCGTTTCTCCGGCGAGTAGCCCTTGATGCCCGTCTCCTTCTGGTTTTCGGAGGTAGTGTTTAATTCATCTTGCTAGGCTTGTGAACAACCCTAGCATGGCGAACTACTTCTCATCATAAGGACTTGAGGCTACTTCACCCATGGTGGACTATCCATGGCTGAGAAGTCGAGGGTTTAGCAGAGTCTGAATCGTTATTAAGAAGTTATTGTGTTGGGAGATCCTCTGGCATCGGTGGAGTAGTGACTTAGGGATCACTTATTGGGTTGTAAAACTCCTGACATTCCCACATTTTCTTTGCGAATATATCATGGAAACTGGTGCATTCCCATATGTAGTTACCCCATATCTGGTGATACGGGCACCAACGATCCTTAGTCCCCTGAGCAAGGCGTCAGGGCTGCCTTGCCAGTTTTGGGGTGATTAGGTCTTCTTGAAGCATTATAACAAAGAAGGCGTAAAGGATACCAGAGGCTTCATTTTTCTCTTGGACGGTTACTGCATGGAATGCTTCTGATGCCTCAAATGCCTTCTTTAAGTCTTCAAGTTTGATATGACCTTCTGAATCAGGGCCCCGATAATATCTTTTAACGTGAAGCAATCATCTGTGTGATGATTGATCCTTCAATGATAAGCACAATAATTTGCCTGAGTATGGAGTCCAGCTTGCTCAGGGAACTTGGTTTTTGGAAGCTCAATCATATTATGTTCCAATAATAACTGGAACAGTGCAGGGACCCATTCCTTCTCAAAGGGGTAGATCTTGTTCCTATGCGTAGTGAAATAATCATCCGGATTATGATTCACTAGTGGGGGTACTCGGTTGTATCACTGTTGTTGCTTGCTTGCCTAGGGCGTTGTTTTTATTATGCTCACCCCTTTGGAGAGGTCCAAAGTTTGGGAGGAGGGAGACTTCTTCGGATCAGTGACAGCAATGACTGCACTAATCACTCCTTTTTGTTGACTGCCCCCGGTGTTAGTCCAAGAGGTGCCATTGCCCTGGTTGTTCTCCGTGCTTGCAGATAGTTGTCGTGACTCGCCATGGTGGAGTGATAGACTTTCTATGCAGACTATTTTAGAGATTAGCTCTGACGTGGAAGTCGGATTAAAGGCTTCGGCATGTAGAGCAATTTTAGGTCGCATGTTCCGCACACAAGTTTGAATTTCTTCCTTCTCGAGCATAGGATTGGGATGGCGAGTGGCTAAATTTCTCCATCTTGATATGAACTGGTCCACGGTCTCATCCGGGTCTTGGGTCAGGGTGAGAAGCTCGATGGTTTGAACCTCTCTCTTGACTTCATAGAAACGCTGGTGGAACAACTTCTCCATTTCCTCCCAAGTATGCACTGAGTTTGGGGGAAGTCGAGCATACCATTGAAAAGCTACGCCGTCAAGGGTTTCAACAAACTGACGGAGAAGGAGTCTTCCATCAGCCGATGTTTCTTGACATGCCACTTGGAAATGGGAGATATGCTAGTTGGGGGTGTAGTTCCGTTGAATAGGGGAAACTTCCCTTTCTTATAATCTGAGGGATATGGGACCTAGTCAATGTATGAAGGGTAGGGCCTTTGATAAGATGTTTCACCCTATATCCGAAAAATTTGCCTATTCTTTAAGCTATGGGTCACCATGGCATCTATGTCTATCTGTGAGACGGGATGAGGAACAGAATTGTCCTGTGAGGTAGGGGGAAGGGGCTTCCTTGAAGGTGCACCATCTGAGTGATAGGAATTGTTCTCATGGTTAGCTGATTGCTTTGCAGCGTCTATACGATCAATCTTCTCCATCATTGTGCCCACCATATCTTCAAACTTGTTCATGCGGTCTTCCTGCTAGTCAGGTTCGTCTATGACCATCAGGCTGACTGTTTCTTCAAGAGGGTCAGGCTTAGTTGCAGTTGAGGGCTTGTGAACTAGACGGGTCACGCGTGGCAGATCGATCAGCAGGGGGTCAGTATGCCCCGATTGGACTTGATTCTTGTATGTTGATCGTGTGAGGTCTAGTTCTCGATAGTTGTGGGACCATGGCTGCTGAGTGGCTGGTCATCTTCTACGACACTAACCACCGTGTAGGGTGCATGTGCTTCTTCTTTAGGCTTTGTCATCTCAAGAGGGCGGAAGGGATTCAGTCAAAGAGGGTCATCAGAGTTGGCTGCCTTGATCGCCTTGGTCAGAATTTGCAGACCCCTATCGCGTTTAGTTTTGAGGTTTTGATGGACCTTTCTCAAAAACTGTGATTGGGACTGTGGCTGGTCGGCTCTTCGTGCACAAGAGAGAGTTGTGTCCATCAGCTATGGCAAAGGATGACGGTCAGGGACTGGAGTCATCTCGGGCCGGGGAGGACGAAGGACTTGATCTTCCATCCGGTCTTTGCCTCGAGCTCTCTTATGGGCTCCAGAGACTCGACCGAAATGTGGGGGCTGGTTCAAGATGGTAATCTTGGGAAAGGTCTTGGAGTACGATGGATGGAGGTGCTTACTAGGGGAAGGAGGAGCAGGCAAAAGCAAGGTTAACTCGTGAGGATGCCAGAGTTGAGGACGAGGGGATGCCTGTGATGGCGAGGCATGTGCGCCCCGCGAAGAAGGATCACGAGTGACCTGGGGGTCAGCCTGGGCACGAACAAGTGCTCTGGCCTCAAGAGGCTGAGAACTACAAGAAAGTGTCAGCAAGAGAATAGGTGGAAGCTTGCCCCTTACAGGGTGCACTTGTGTGTGCTGAGTAGGACGACGCGAACATCATCTCCTGTGTACTCGAGTTGGTGGAATGACGACATTGCCCCAAGTAGTGGGATGCTTATGAAGAACTTATGCAGGACTCGGACTTGGGAAGTCTGATCCTAGATGTTGACACTAGGTACTATAAAGATTGCCCGGAGGTGTGGCTCGAGTAGATGACCTCTAGCGATAGAGACTCGTGGTGGTGCAAGAATGCGGGGGGTAGCTTGCAGCAACCCACAAGAGCAATGGCAACTTGTTTGAGGGACTGGGCAGCCTTCCGGTGTACCTCGACAATACGATCGATAAGTGACTTTCTAGTGGCAGGGTGCATGTTGTGTGCGGCAACAGATGTGTTGCCGATGCAAGGCGCCTTGGTGGAGGTTCCACCAAAGTGAGGAGATAGGGAGTTAGTGACTTTTAGGTCCCTACTCACGCCAATCCAGGTTAAGACCTGAGAGCTAGACCCTGGGTCTTTACTCAAAAGAAGGGTTGGGAACGAAGTTGGACGAACTTGTTCCCTAGGGACACTCGCGAATGCA